>NW_020837949.1:52655260-52656002 GCF_003676395.1 Aethalodelphis obliquidens | reverse complement strand
GCCTGCCGATGCAGGGGACACGGGTTCGTGCCCCGGTCCGGGAGGATCCCACATGCCACGGAGCGGCTGGGCCCGTGAGCCATGGCCGCTGAGCCTGCGCGTCCGGAGCCTGTGCTCCGCAACGGGAGAGGCCACAACAGTGAGAGGCCCGCGTACCGCAAAAAACAAACAAACAAACAAAAAACAGAATGGAGTCAAATCTAGTCCAAAAAGATACCAGCTGTCAGCAATGGATGTTTTGAAGTGGTATTTTCCGGATGAACCTCAGTGCTGACTTCATATATTGTTGAAGACGCCTATATAAGCCCCTTTGCTCCTGCTAGCTTGTGTTTCAAGAAGGGGTCTACTATTTGCTTCCTTGTGCCAGGACTGCATGAATTTTTGGAAGGATGGAATCTCTGAGATTAAGCACTTACAACGAAAATAGAATTGAGGATTTTCCTCACTACATGTTAAGTGATAAAACTCTTATCTCAGGTTTTAGATAATGACTATTTTGACATTAAGATTTCAAAACTGCCTTACCATTTTTACAATAGCTGAGAAGACATAAATTACTGCCTTTGTATATTCACTCACTACATATTAATTATTTATGAAGAAGGAAAATAATAATTCCATTGTTAATTTATTACCAACACTAGCTAACATAGGGTAACTATAATTACTTTGAATGGAACGACAACTTTGTGACTCTATATATTTTTTTAAATTCAAATTCTTTTTTTTTTTTTTTTTTTGC
>NW_020837949.1:52556856-52650260 GCF_003676395.1 Aethalodelphis obliquidens | reverse complement strand
TTTTTTTTTTTTTTTTTTAAAAAAAGGTCTTCCCTGGTGGCTCAGTGGTTGAGAGTCCGCCTGCCGATGCAGGGGACACGGGTTCGTGCCCCGGTCCGGGAGGATCCCACATGCCACGGAGCGGCTGGGCCCGTGAGCCATGGCCGCTGAGCCTGCGCGTCCGGAGCCTGTGCTCCGCAACGGGAGAGGCCACAACAGTGAGAGGCCCGCGTACCGCAAAAAACAAACAAACAAACAAAAAACAGAATGGAGTCAAATCTAGTCCAAAAAGATACCAGCTGTCAGCAATGGATGTTTTGAAGTGGTATTTTCCGGATGAACCTCAGTGCTGACTTCATATATTGTTGAAGACGCCTATATAAGCCCCTTTGCTCCTGCTAGCTTGTGTTTCAAGAAGGGGTCTACTATTTGCTTCCTTGTGCCAGGACTGCATGAATTTTTGGAAGGATGGAATCTCTGAGATTAAGCACTTACAACGAAAATAGAATTAAGGATTTTCCTCACTACATGTTAAATGATAAAACTCTTATCTCAGGTTTTAGATAATGACTATTTTGACATTAAGATTTCAAAACTGCCTTACCATTTTTACAATAGCTGAGAAGACATAAATTACTGCCTTTGTATATTCACTCACTACATATTAATTATTTATGAAGAAGGAAAATAATAATTCCATTGTTAATTTATTACCAACACTAGCTAACATAGGGTAACTATAATTACTTTGAATGGAACGACAACTTTGTGACTCTATATATTTTTTTAAATTCAAATTCTTTTTTTTTTTTTTTTTTTGCGGTACGCGGGCCTCTCACTGTTGTGGCCTCTCCCGTTGCGGAGCACAGGCTCCGGGCGCGCAGGCTCAGTGGCCACGGCTCACTGGGCCCAGCCGCTCTGCGGCATGTGGGATCTTCCCGGACCGGGGCACGAACCCGTGTCTCCTGCATCGGGAGGCGGACTCCCAAGAACACTGTGCCACCAGGGAAGCCCTAAATTCAAATTCTTGACCAAGCTTTTATAGCTTTATTTAGAATGGATCCCACCTGCAAAGATAAGACAGGTAAGTTCGTGCCTGGCAGCTCAAATTCTGTTCTTTTGGGCTTGTTTTCCTAGGAAGCCCTTGGGAAATTGATTTAAAATACTGAATAGGAATTCAGTGAGTAGACACTGAAATTTTACAATGGACAAGTAAGAAATGACCCATCCTAGGGAACAAAATGAAAGGTTCGTACAGTAGGGTCAGTGGCTCTGACTTCAATTTCAGCTCAGTGGTAACATTCTAATGCCTTCTATAAAGTGACAGGATGAGTAGTCTGAAGCAGAAAATCAGCCTAAGTCTCCAGGGCAGAAACTCAGAGAGTTTCCAAAGAAGCCCTGGGAGTGACTCAGGAAGAGTAACATAATTCTCATAGGCATCCGTCAACTTGATTGTTTATGGTTAGCTTGCTCCTTTTTTTTAAGGCAGCAACAGAGAGAAAGGGAGTGAAATTGAAATTGAAATCAGAGAATAGAGAAAAACTTGAGTTCACATAAGGGACTATTCAACAGATGCAAATCAATACCACATAATTTACCAGATTCTTCTAGGTATTGTCCATCTGACAAGATGGGCTGTGGTATGTGATTATTAAAAGTTCTATTCACAGGACTCTTAAGTGCCTGCATTTCAAGTGGGGGTGTGTGGTGTGTGTGAATCAGGTTCTTTTGATTTCTTTAGAGAAAATATTGATTTAATTTCCAAATTAGTTTTTATTTTACACAGCAGGATACTGATACTAATATTTTAAAATAGATAACATTATTTTGGAATTGCTTCGGTAATATAACCCACATTTTTCTTTGTCCATAGTAGACAGAGTTAAAAATAAAATACAAATAAGATATTGCATTTTACAGGAGAATGAGCATCTTACCTATTTCTCTTCTCTTTCTTGCTCATATACTCTTATTTGCTGTATGCTAGAAGTATCTGGAAACCGTACTGTTCTTACTTATACTATACACACTGGGAATATTTTACTAGCAACTAATATAATTGAATTATAATCAATCCATAAAATAGCTAACAAATGTTGGGAAAGTACTATGTGTGAGGTGCCCTGCTAAATATTTTACAAGAAGTAGCTTAATTAACTATTTATAACAACCCTCTGATATAGATATTCCACCCTACTTGTGCAGCTTGGAAAATGAAAATTGACAGAGGTTAAGTGATTTGTCTAAGATTACAGGCATCAAAGGTAGCAGAACTGGAATATGAATCCACATCAGCCAGACTTCTGAGCACCTCCTTTCTGCACTACATTTCCTCACGTTATATGTATGCAAATCATGTAATAATTGTTACTATATTCGAGAACTAAAACAATAAGGCTATTTAATTCAACATGACAATGATTTTGACATTTTCCCCATTAATATTAGATCACTTTTTATATCATCTGCTAGTACTTGCTAATAGGAAAATAAACAGGTGCAAGATGAGAAATGGAATCATTATCATTCTTTAATTGATAATGGAACCAATGAACCTGGTCTTTGCTCTCCAATGTCTGGGTTAGAGATTCAGATGATGATTGGTCAGAGGTTGGAAGCATACACATGGCATCCTGTAACATGATAAATTTTGTTTACGACTGCTTGCAGACCCCTATTGTGGTCATGTATTTTTTTAATACTTTACGTGTTCATGTATAAACACTTTAATTACGTGATTTATCTTTAACACTTTTAATTTACAGAGTTCATTTTATCCTGGTTCATCTGAGCCACACAATACGTGTCTGCCCAAGTATATTTACCTTGACTATTCTGATGTCCTTAGTTTCAAAAACGTGCAGGAATTATTTCTGAAATATTTCAAGGTGTACCATTTGGAGAATTGTCTATTTATATGGAAGACATTAGGAAAGAAAAATAAATAACATCTTCAGATGTTAGATGCTAACATCTAAAGGACATCTATGGGAAAACTACCTCCAGATTGTCAATCACACCCACTGTCGGATTTTAAATTTAATACAATTTAGATGGCTCATAATTTCAATACAAGCACTCTTAGAAATTCCTGATTGGCAATTTCTATTGTCATGTTCATTATCCCCACATTTAGATTAATGTAACATCCTAATATGTTTAAAAGTAATTCTGTAGCTTTATGAGTACATTATTACATCCAACAAAAGGGGCTGAAGCTATATGGTCATTTTCTCTGACTCATTACTGAAAAATGTTCATTGATTTTTTTAAATCATCTTTTGAGTATGTTTAAATTTACAAAAAGGTGGATCCCATCAATATCTTTGACCACATACTGATGTTCACAGATGTTCCAAGGTAATAATGTTTCTAGGGGATGATAGTTTAATGTTTCCCCTTGGAGGATAATGAGTTTAAACATCACTTGGAAGCTCAATGACCTCTTTATTTGGAGACTGATTCAGAGCTTGCTGATGATCCCAGTTCATTTTGGTATCATGTCAGAAACTTTCTGAGAGTGGCTAATGCAGCACAGAATTCAGGAAGTAAATGGAAAATATGTCTAATTCTTGTGACTTTAAATTTAAAGGTTAAGAACAGATTTTATTTTATTTCTTTTAATTCCCTAACCTAAGCTTTACAGAACTAACTGAAAATGAAAAACAAAAAGAGGATTTATCCTCTGGATTAGTGCACTGATCCAGAATCAATTGTAAGAAATGTCTCCAAGCAGCCTAGGTAAGGAAGCACATTGTACTCATCACCTCCGCTCACTAACATGGAGAACAGGGTCTGCCCCACAGTGGGAAATGAGTATATGTTTGTGGAATGAATCAATTAATATATTAAAGTGATCATCTTTTATGATCTTGTTTAGGATTACAATTGTTTTATAAGGTACAAACCATTCTTTAAATCAAAATCTGATGGTTTTAAAGGCTGGGACTTGAACAGATGCTTGTATAACCATGTTCATGACAGCATTATTCACAACAGTCCAAAAGGTGGAAACAACAAAAATGTCTACTGATGGATGAATGGATAAACAAAATTTGGTATGTACATACAATTGATATTATTCAGCCTTAAAAAGGAATGAAATTCTGATACATGCTACAACATGGATGACCCTTGAAAACGTGCCAAGTGAAAGAAGTCAGATACAAAATGACAAATACTGTATGATTTCACTGAAATGAGGTATCTAGCGTAGTCAGATTGATAGAGACATAGAATAGTGGTTACCAGAAGCTGGCATTGGGGGGATGAGAAATTATTATTTATGGGTATAGTATTTCAGTTTGGGATGATGATGATAAAGTTTTGGAAATGAATAGTAATGATTGTACAACAATGTGAGTGAACTTAACGCCTTAACGAAATTAATGAACTTAAAAGGAAAATACTTTTATTTAAAGATATGATTCCCCTTACATGGGGTATCTAAAATAGTCAAATTCCTAGAATCAGAGTAAAATGGTGATTTCAAGAGGCTAAGGGAAGGCGGAAATGGGGAGTTACTAATCACTGGGCACAAAATTTCACTTATGCAAGATGAGTAAATTCTAGAGATCTGCTGTATAACCATTGTGCCTATAATCAACAACACTGTATTGTACACTTAAAATTTGTTAAGGGGCTAGATCTCATGTTGTGTTCACAATAAAGTAAAAAAAGAATAGGTTACAAATGTATAATATGGGTACAGAGTGATTAAAAACTATACAAAATATTTAAAAGTATTAAAAAGGTAAATATTATTTACTGTGTATTTTACCACAGTAAAAAAGAGTACAAATAATATTCCTACCCGATGAAATAAATGTGGTAAGTATTCTTTTTAACAAAATATTAATCAGGCCACACAAAATACAAAAAGGGCAAAGAACCTTCATCTAAAGGAAACGTCAAAATGTCTGGGCTTGTTTCTTCTTCAATGGAAAAAAATGAAGAGTATTTAGAATCCTTGTGGTTATATTAAAAAAAATCATCTCATGAATTCTAATGCTCTACATAAAATCTGCTGGTTATGGTGTTATCATTTCAGGACATGACATCAGCATGCCACAAATAAATACCAAGGTCATAAATTTTGAACTATTTTTCACAGTTAAAAAATAATTCCAATACAAAAATGCAGTTGAGATTTCTGAGTTTTGTCTTTACTGTGATATAATCTATCAATAAAGAATATTAACCCAAATGAGAGCTTTGCATTCTGTTAATTTACAACAGGTTCAAATGTATTATAGAACATATAGATCAGTAATCTTGTCTTCTCTCTTGGGGTTAACACATCTAAGTTGGTGAGAGGCACATTCATGTTTCCTGTCAGACAAGAATATGTGGAAAGATGTCAAAAGTAGATAGGAGATATGTTATACCTCTTTTCATAACAAAAATATATTAAAATCAATTCTGATAGTAGGATAAGATGACAATGAGCTAAGAAAAAGCCTTCACCTGAATACCATCTCTGTGCCTCAGATGGGGTATGTGTTTTATAGAAAATACAAGAAAGATATAAGAATATCAACATATCTAATAGCTTGTACAGTTAAAGAAATTTACAACCAACAAAGACTTTCGTGATATGAGTCCTGATGTGAAACAGCTACATGAGATAAAGCAAATGTTATTCAGTCATAAGTTTTCAAAGTCAAAATGTGGCTAATCAAATTAAACTCTGATACAGACAGAAGAAAATATGACTATCAAGAGCTGCTGATAACATAAAGATAACCAAAGATCCTCTCAAAGAAACCCACTAATAACATTTTTGTATATATCCAATGCTTTCCCCATGGAAATATCTGTATAAATATAAATAGAATCTTACCCCATATAGAGTTCTATATCTTGTACTTTTAACACCATAATTATATTCTTATTATAACATTCTTGGAAAATATGTTTTAATGACTGCATAAGATTACATCATTTAGATGAACCATAATTTATATGACCTTTCCCCTATTTAGGGGGGAGGGCAGCATAAAAATATTTTAATAAATATCTTGAACATTAAAAAAAAAAAGAGCTGCTGAGGAGGAGTAAAGAAGGAACAGACCCATCAGGTGCTCACGTAGAGAAAAGACAGTTGCACAGACACCTTTACGGAAATATCAAAGAACAGTGAATACTTAAGCTACTTTCTGGGTTTGTATATGGCTCCACACCTCACATAAATATGCACCAAAGAATGCCCAACTTTCTCAGGTTTTCCAGATCAGAAAAAGTACCTTGGGGATTAACACTCGTAGGTTTCTATTGGAGGTCAGGCATGAAGAAGAATTGTGATGAATATGTAAATTCAGTCCTCATCAACTTTATAATTACCAAATACAATTAGTGTTTTCTAATCACTTTGTAACTGAGAATAAGGGTTCATGTTGAATGATTTACCAGACCATCAATGTAGGGTTTGCTATCCAAGTATCCTTCTCCACCACTGAAACATATATATATGTATATGTGTATATATATATATATGTATATGGTCAAGGTAATAAAACTATTTAAAAATAACAAATTGTAATTACTGGCTAGAGATCTGCATCCATAAAGAAGGCTATACTCAGCAGTTAAAAAAGTTTCCCTTTGAAAGTGGGTTAATGGGAGAATAGGATGTTTAGCACTAGATACAATTAACAGCAATGGAAATATGGGATACTATCTCTAGGAAGAAAGATCAAACATAATAAGCTAAATTTCTCTACATACAACTTGCCCATAAAGATCACCAAAGATGATAAGCATTAGAATCTTCCAGAACTATGCTCTGACTTGAGGGATTCCTGAATCTACACACCTGAGGCGAGCTGGGGGCAATGGGGAGGGTTGTGGGAACGGTGTGCAGATAAGCAGTACGGCACTCTCTGGCTGGGCAGTGAGTGGTAGGTGCTCCAGCGAGCAGCACGCCTAAGTGAGTTAATGGACGTCACTGCAATTTCCTTAGAAACCTAAGAAAGCGATATATCATTTTTTACTGTCATTTCTGGGTGCAGAGATCATGCTCTGGTGAGGATGTCAATTTGTCA
This sequence comes from Aethalodelphis obliquidens, assembly GCF_003676395.1. Taxonomy (NCBI): domain Eukaryota; kingdom Metazoa; phylum Chordata; class Mammalia; order Artiodactyla; family Delphinidae; genus Aethalodelphis; species Aethalodelphis obliquidens. The sequence goes on along the minus strand of NW_020837949.1, from coordinate 52,643,238 downwards.
CTGAGTAGAGTTGGCCTAATTGAGACAGTGGAGGCCACGCATTTGCCCAGAAGCCTCAGGTTTCCGACCTTTTTTCTGAAAAATTTCATCTTTCTCACCAGTAACTTTCAAATAATGATGTGTTGAGTTACTCTAATGGACAAAGTCAGTAGAATATATTCTGTACCTAGTTTTATTTATTAAGCTCAAACAAGTCTACAAAGTGTTGCCAAAATACGTATTGAAATAGGTTAAGAGGTATTTTTTTGGCTTGTTTTTTTAAAAATTTATTTATTTTTATTTTTGGCTGCATTGAGTCTTTGTTGCTGTGCGCAGGCTTTATCTAGTTATGGTAGATAAGAGCGGGGGCTACTCTTCGTTGCGGTGCGTGGGCTTCTCATCATGGTGGTTTCTCGTTGTGGAGCACAGGCTCTAGGTATGCAGACTTCAGTAGTTGTGGCTCACAGGCTCTAGAGCGCAGGCTCAGTAGTTGTGGTGCACGGGCTTAGCTGCTCCGCAGCATGTGGGATCTTCCTGGACCAGGGCTCAATCCCATGTCCCCTGCATTGGCAGGCGGATGCTTAACCACTGTGTCACCAGGGAAGCCCCGGCTTATTTGTTTTTAATGGGGGATTTTGGTTGTGTTTTTTTTCCCCTTAAATTGAGTGACTAATTTCATGAGACAATCAGCCAGTTCACTGAAACAATCCTTTTCATGAAAATAAATAATCCACTTCTATGCACTAACAAGTCACTTAAATTCCCTGTGACTTAGGTTCTTATACAAAAATTGGAGAAAATGATGCTTTTTACATATTTCTCAGAGGTACTCAAGATAGTAATGAGCTAGAGTCTTTTGAGCACTTGGAGTTCCCCAAGCAGAGGTACAATTGAAACTCATATTACCACTCCATTATGATTTATCTTTGTTTTATATAAACCATTTACTGTTAGCAGCATTTTCTTTGTAGAAACCTTTTATATTGCTGAAGTGCATTAGCTCTGATGTCTATTTCTACTTCTTGCTCGTAAAGTGTCTGAGGCTTTGTATAGACAACTCTCAACTGCATTAGGAGCAACTGTTGTCTTCCAGAACTACTTTGTCCTTCCTTAAGTGACTTTTGTACAGCAAGCAGCTCAGAGAATGTCAGCAAGAGCCCCCAAGGGGCAAGTGAAATGCAATGCAGGCCAACAGGAAAGCTAATTCCCAATCTCATGAAGGCAATGAAAGACCAGCCCAGCTAGCATCATAAAAAATAAGGAGACAGGCTCCCTTAGCTCTGGGCTTACGTGAAAGGAGTTGCACCTCCCTCCATGTCAGCCCTTCAGAAGCCACCATTCTCCTAGTCCTTTGGACTCCATAACCAAGAGTCACTATCTCTTACGTTCAGGACCCAGAATAACATCTTACCCATTTCTTTTCTGCTGAAGGAATCTAGTATCCTGGTTCTGCCTTCTCAGGCTCAGTGCTGCCATCTTCGTTCCTTCACCTCACCTTATCTAGAGTACTGCCACTGCCACCAACATCTACTTGGCTGGTGTTCCTGAATTTCACCTCTTCTACTTTGAACTCATCTTGTGCACTTGTGTCTGACCCCTGCCAAAATCTCAGGACCCCCTAAGGCTTAAAAGCAAGGTAACACAGCAGTTTAAAACACTGGGGTGAGGCCAAAAGACCTGACTTCAAACTTTTGACTGTTCTTTACCAGCTATAGAATTCTTGAGAAAATTGCTTCTCTTAGTCTCAGCTCCCTCATCTGTAAAGTGAGTGAAATGATATTTCCCTCTCCAGGGGGTGGTTGCTGGGAACACAAGAGAAAAAGCAGGCAAAGTGTTGAGCACAGGGTCCACCACTGACTGTAATAAGGGGTAGTTGCTGTTGTTACATAATTTGGTTTCATTCTAGCCATGAAAATCACATCTTCTAATAGCGCCCAACAACAATAATAATAGTAATAATAACTAACATTTGTTGAATGTTTTCTTGGTACTGGGTCCTAGTATAAGTGCTTTATGTATATGAACCCATTAATGCTCAAAATATTCCCTTAAAATGGATGTGCTATTTTACTGACAAGGGAAGTATGGCACGGAATGATCACATAATGCCTAAGATTACACCTGCTGGGACTCAAATCCAGATAAATCTGGCTCCAGAGCCTGTGTTCCTAGTTACTATGCTACACTGGTTCCCTAGTCCAATCTCCTTGCCTCTCTCTCCCTTGAATATCTGGGCTGCTATTTGTCTTTCATGAAATATCCTCCCTTTCAACCTCTGAACTTCTATATCTTATACACTGTCCAAGCCCCACTTTTAAGTTCTTCCTTTTCCAGAAGATCCTTCCAGTCTCATTACATTTATTTTTTCTGAACTCTCATAATCCTGTGCTCTATAATATAGTACTTAATTACACATTGCATCATACTGTTTTTAAAATTCTTCTCATGCATGTGTTTTCTCCCTAATAGCCTCCTAGTACCTTGAAAACTAGGACTTCTTTATCCCTTCTATTCAGAGCACAGTATTGAGTTCATTTTAATAAGTACTCAATACACGTCTTATGCATAACACCACCTTGTCTGTATAGTGCTGTACTACGCATTTTATATATGCTATCTCATTTGAACTTGTGTGTAATTATTCACATACAACATTACCCAATTAGGTTTTGATGGGATCTTAGCTTAACCTTTGTGTTACCAGACTTGAATGGAAAGCAAGTGTCTCTTTGGAACTCCTTTATTAGCCCAAGATCAGGTAGATCCTGAGTCTTCCTCAGAAGAGTGAGGAGCTATGACATGTGGAAACAATTTCTCTACAGTCTGAAAATACTAAACGTGACCTATAGAATGCTTAGTTATGCCCATTTTTTTATTTAAGACATTTTGGGAACTTACAATTTCCTAAGAAGACAATTTCCTTAAGAGTCATGCATGAGTAGAGCTCTTACCAAGCAATTTCCTCTGACATTTTCCTTTAAAATTTCCCATCTTGCCCCCTTCATCAGATGACTCCTCCTTGCAGCTTTTGCTGTTGTTTTGAGCCCTTTTTCCCTACCTGCTCTGTGATTACAGCCTTCGGACATGGCTTGGCAGTTATGCGGTCTACCCTTTAACCAACATTTGTCCATGTTAGGCATAATCGGTCTCTTCATCTTGTCTAGTTCTCAGTAGTGATGATGAGCTACTTATGCAGGCTGGCAATATTTTATTACTTCTCACTAATATCTGCCCTCTAAAAGTGAAATAATTTAATCTTTGGATTATTTTGGCAGCCTTTCTGTTTTTCAAATAAATTGTGCTAAATATAAATCCCTGTTTACTGAGAGACCTCCCACAGTGAAGACATTTTGATTATCTTTTAAATTAGAACAAAGCAGACTTAGATATTAGGCTTTTTTTTTCCTCACCTAATTCTCTATAAAAAGTGCTACGTAAAGTCCATTTCAGTTCTATGTTCCCTGCAATCAAAGCTCTTCGAAGATATGTGAACTTGCCTTTAACCTTTGTAAGAAGGGGCAGACATGAATCCAAAGCCATACCACTTCTGGCTTCGATATCAGGATTATCACAATCCAGAGGAGAAAGTGATGAGATGTGCTCCCATGCTTCTATACAGAAAATAGAAATGAGTCAGGATAAAAGAAATTGATGGAACAGTTCTTCAAAACTATAGGCTATATCTGAGTTTCACACATGGGTTCATAAAAGGATTCCACAAAACTCAGTCCTTCAGCTCCTAAAAGGTAACTTGATGTAACTTCTCTCATTTTTGTTTCTTTAGTAAGAAAATACCCTGTTTCCTCAGGGAAAAGACAAACGTTTATGAATGCTACTCTGTGCCAAGCAGTGGGCTGCACAGTTTTCATAGGCGTATTATCTAATTTTATCTTAGATATTTTGGAGGACTTTTAAGCCTACTCTGTGGATTAGTGAAATAGGTGGCCGTCTCTGCCAGTGACATCATTAGAATTCCAATTTTTAATGTCATGTTTTTAGAGGGTCTTCAGAAGATATATACATTTGAACTGTGACAAGTTAACGTCACTGCTTTGCTATAGGTGTTGAACTAGGTCAGGGGAATGCAGAAAGGGACCTGTTCCCTCCCTGTCCTGTTCCACCTGCTCTGTAGGTGAAGATCTTCTCCATGCTGGGATGAAAATCACCTCATGCTTCTTAGTTTTTCCTGTCACTCAGTGGAAATAAATAAATAGCCTTTTTGTTTTTGAGTTTAAAAAAGAAGGAATCCCGGAGCTGGAGGAATCAGACTCCCAGACTTCAGACTATGCTACAAAGCTACAGTAATCAAGACAATATGGTACTGGCACAATAACAGAAATATAGATCAATGGAACAGCATAGAAAGCCCAGAGATAAACCCACGTACCTATGGTGAACTAATCTATGACAAAGGAGGCAGGGATATACAATGGAGAAGACAGTCTCTTCAATAAGTGGTGCTGGGAGGGGCTTCCCTGGTGGCATAGTGGTTGAGAGTCTGCCTGCCAGTGCAGGGGACACGGGTTCGAGCCCTGGTCCAGGAAGATCCCACATGTCACGGAGCAACTAGGCCCATGAGCCACAACTACTGAGCCTGTGCGTCTGGAGCTTGTGCTCCGCAACAAGAGAGGCCACAACAGTGAGAGGCCTGCACACCGCGATGAAGAGTGGCCCCCGCTCACCACAACTAGAGAAAGCCCTCACACAGAAATGAAGACCCAACACAGCCCAAAATAAATAAATAAATAAATAACCTTTCATTTAAAAAAAAAAAAAAAGTGGTGCTGGGAAAACTAGACAACTACATGTAAAAGAATGACATTAGAACACGCCCTAACACCATACACAGAAATAAACTCAAAATGGATTAGAGACTTAAATGTAAGACAGGACAGTATAAAACTCATAGAGGAAAGCTTAGGAAGAACACTCTTTGACATAAATCACAGCAAGATGTTTTTTGATCCACCTCCTAGAGTAATGGAAATAAAAACAAAAGTAAACAAAAGGGACCTGATGAAACTTAAAAGTTTTTGCAAAGCAAAGCTAACTACAAACAAGAAGAAAAGACAACCCTCAGAATGGGAGAAAATATTTGCAAACGAATCAACGGACAAAGGATTAATCTCCAAAATATATAAACAGCTCATGCAGCTCAATATTAAAAAGACAAACAACCCAATCCAAAAATGGGTAGAAGACTTAAATGGACATTTCTCCAAAGAAGACATACAGATGGCCAAGAGGCACATGAAAAGCTGCTCCACATCACTAATTATTAGAGAAATGCAAATCAAAACTACAATGAGGTACCACCTCACACCAGTTAGAATGGGCATCATCAGAAAATCTACAAACAACAAATGCTGGAGAGGGTGTGAAGAAAAGGGAACCCTCTTGCACTGTTGGTGGGAATGTAAATTGATACAGCCACTATGGAGAACAGTATGGAGGTTCCTTAAAAAACTAAAAATAGAATTACCATATCACCCAGCAATCCCACTACTGGGCATATACCCAGAGAAAACCATAATTCAAAAAGACACATGCACCCCAATGTTCATTGCAGCACTATTTACAATAGCCAGGTCATGTAAGCCAACTAAATGCCCATCGACAGATGAATGGATAAAGAAAATGTGGTACATATATCCAATGGAATATTACTCAGCCATAAAAAGGAACGAAATTGGATAATTTGTAGAGACATGGATGGATCTAGAGATTGTCATACAGAGTGAAGTAAGTCAGAAAGAGATAAACAAGTATCGTATATTAATGCATATATGTGGAACCTGGGAAAATGGTACAGATGAACCGGTGTGCAGAGCAGAAATTGAGACGCAGATGTAGAGAACAAACGTATGGACACCAAGGGGGGAAAGTGGCTGGGCGGGGGTGGTGTGATGAATTGGGAGACTGGGATTGACATATATACACTAATATGTATAAAATGGATAACTAATAAGAACCTGCTGTATAAAAAAATAAATAAAATTAAATTAAAAAGAAATGGATTTTAGATGATTTTTCTTTGCCTTTTGCTTTGTTATTGCTTGTATTTTTCATCAGAAAGTACAATTACATCTTTCTCTTTTAAAATTAAAAAATGTGTTAACTATATTTAAAACAGATTTATATGTGATTTGGGTTAACCTAAACATATATTATTCAGTAATGTACCAGTATGGCCTTCCTATGGGACCAAAAAGAACTACATGTTAGCTGGGTTTACATTTCCTTCCCTTAACTATATCCATAGAGATCCAGCTGCTGTAGAAACATCTGGGAGTTATATAAAAATCAAAATTGAGAGCAAAGACACATTCTGACTTGTATTTTTAAACTAAGTGTACAACTTTCCCAAGAAGAAAACTTCCTGTTCATTGAGGCACTTTCAGTATATTTTCTTCACTGCCTCAGAGATTTGAACTTAAAATAACTCTACGTTGAACAGCATAGTAACTTAAAAAGACAAACAAAAAAACCCCGTTTTTGTATGTGTGTTCTTCCAATGTTGTAAGAAGAAAAATAGTCAAAAAACAAACCACCTCAAAACAAAAAAAAATTACCACTCAATTATTTTTACTTTCCTAGTTTCTTGAAGAGCTGATTTCTGAATTTTTTGAAAGCCCCTGAACATCAGTATCAATATTTACTTTTCTAGTGTTTTTCCAAAATGAATTATGTTTTGAAGTAAACTTTTGCCTTGACAAATTTGTATTTGAGCCAGAGAATATTTTGCTTTGGTTAACTTATGAGCTGTTCTATCTTCCAGAAACCATCAGGTACAGTTAGGAATCATGATCATGATCATTATCAAATTTCCTTGTCTTTTGTAGACTGCTTTGCAATTTACAAAAGAATTTCACATACAGTGTATTATTTTCATATTTATTTTCTGACAGCCCTGTGAAGTAGATAGCTTAGGTATCATTTTCCTAGGAGAAATCTGCATTCCAAAATGTAAAACTATTTGTGTAAGATTTATTTATCATGTTACTATCTCAGTATACTAACGGTGCTTTAACAGCCTACAGGTCTTCATGTGAGACCACATCGTGTAAAATTTACGGAAGGAACAGAATATCTTACTCTCAAAGGATCTTGATAAGTAAAGAATCCCTGATCCCTGAATCTGTAGAAGAATATGAACACTTGGGTCTTTTGTGTATTTCAAAAACTATAGGGTCACCAAAAGAAAACCAAACCTAATTTTAAAATTTGCAAAAAGCAGAAGGAAAGAATCTTTAAATTCCAACAATATGATATAAAATTCTGATACTTTGTTTTTTAATAACTAACGATACTCTCCTGACTTGTATTCTGATTTTTTGACATGAATGAATTCTAAAACTTAGTATTTGTAAGATAAGTGGGCATCATGAATGCCTACTTATCATGAACAAACTCAGCAGTCTGTGTGGATTACTTTGTGTTCAGACTGCAGATTGGTATTAATTCAAGACTGGCTTTAGCTCCATTTCCCAGAAGCCTTAAGACTTTCTAATCCAGTATTTCCCAAAGGGCATTCCATGACCATGGAATCATCAGGAAGCTCCTCTTTAAAAAAGATTTGGAGATGAAAATTTTTGGAAAATCCAGTATATGGCACTAACCTTTTAGATACTTGTAAGGAAAATCAGCATATTACAGACTAATATAAAAAAAACTTTATGTAATATGGATTGCCCAGAATTTTTCAGTTCCCTCCCCTAAAATCCATTTCCTTAAATAATACCTACTAACAAGTCACGGAAACAGAATATCAATATGTTACTTGAGTCAATTTTTTGCCCAGAAGCTCAAACCACTCTTGAAATGACTGATGAAAAATATCTGGTATAAAATACATTTTGTTCTATCATAAACATATGTATACTCATTTTAAATTATTTTAGATTATTGGAGTTTTAACATAGTGCTCTAAAATTAGCAGTTGCAGGCACCTGAGAGCAAAGGACACATACACAAACTAATGATGTTTATAATTTACTCACCCTGTTCTGTAACAAAATGTCAAGACCTAGAGGCATGCACTGAAGGAAAAAGAGGTACATCCATTACACTGGAAATAATAAAATTTCAGTCTTTAAAAATAGTATGCTCAATTTTTAAATTTTATTTTTTTGATTAAAAAAATTAAGTTAAGGGCTTCCCTGGTGGCGCAGTGGTTGAGAGGCCGCCTGCCGATGCAGGGGACACAGTTCGTGCCCTGGTCCGGGAAGATCCCACAGGCCGCGGAGCGGCTGGGCCCGTGAGCCATGGCCGCTGAGCCTGCGCGTCCGGAGCCTGTGCCCCGCAATGGGAGAGGCCACAACAGTGAGAGGCCCGCATAACACCAAAAAAAAAAAAAAAAAAAATTAAGTTAAAATCCATACCCATATTTCCTTTCTCTTTAATTGAATAGTTGTGAATGTTTGACAGTAACCTATATTGGTTACTAAGAGTATTAGGATTTTTAAATTGAAATGAAAAAAGTAGAGATTTACCTTGGTAGAAATTAGTTACTTTGACCTAAAGAATTAAGAAGAAAAATAAAAGCAAGAAGTTTAGAAGTCAGTACAAGCATAACTTATTTTGAAAATCTATATTTCTGACAAACTAATTAATCACTCATATTATATACATATATTCACCCACGAATCATATATAATATATATGTGATTAATTAGCTTGTATAAATATATCATGCATATATTTTCATATCAATATCTAACATAATACATATTCATAAGACCACTTCAGAAATGGACTACTTCTGTTTACAATAATTTTACTAGTATACCATTAAGTTCTAAAACTCTATTTAGCTCTCCTCCTTAGTGCTACTTACAGATGTGACAGCCAGCTCATCACCAGAATCAGGTCTGCTGTTCGACACCCACTTAAGCTTAAGAGATTAAGAAGAAAGCCAAGAAGTTTCCCTGAAATCTGCCATATTGGCACACCAAAATTAAAGAGCTAGGAAACAATGTCTCTAGAGTTTTTCTCTTGAGAAGAGTGAAGGTCAATCAGCAGACCAAGCATTGGTCTTGGGAACAATAAAGAACATAACCCTACCCAGATGACCCTAGAATGTCCTGCAAATGTGGACCAGAAGAGGATGCTTGAAAGACAGCAAATATTTCTGGGATGAGACTGCTCCTAACACTTTCTTCAAGGACCTTGAAGTTAGCAAGGACCAGAAAACTGTACATTGGAATTACCAACGTGATCCTTTTGTGCATTTGGTCCTGAATGAACCACAAATCTCCATTGGCCTTCGCCTACAGACCACACTGTAAAAGTATAATCATTGACTTTTGAAACAGGCTGATAGAGCTTTAACATATTTTCTCTTCAACTAAACTTGGACAAATTGCTATTCTCACTAAGCTTCAGCCTTCTTATCTGTAAATGAGAGATCACTATCATTTCACAGGGTTACTGTGTGGTTAAAGTTTACATATATGAAGCGCTTCACACAATTACAGTAAGCACTTCATGTCAGCTAATGTTATTTTATTATTGACATTCAAGTCTATCCCTTGCCCAGGCAGAGCACTAGGAAAACATCCTTCACTCCTATGATTTTGCTATGTGCTGTAACCCATGGATCATCCGTATGCTTCCCTTAAACTTTTCTCTTCCCAGCTTTCTCCCTTGCATCCTCATTACCACGTCTAACCCTTCTGTGCAGGACAAGGTTAATTTACATCTAGACTGGGAAAGTGCATTTTATTCCTGAGGATACCAGGACACCTGGCTTTGACTCTTTCAAGATAAGAACAGTGGGGTTTATGATGTGCTGTTTAAGTCCAGAGCTCCCCCATCTACCTTCAGAATCATCTGTTTACTGATGCTTTTCACGGCTCATAACCTGTTAGACAGCCAGGCTGGACTAGTGACTACAAGGGCATCACATACCCTGCCAGCAACTCCTACCTGAAGCTCTCTCAAAGCCAAGAGAGTTTTATTGCTAAGCTCTTGGTGGTACAGTGTGGGGGCAAAGCCCAACTGGTGTGAATAAGGACCTGAGGGGAGTTTGCACTTAGTTGTGTCTTAGACCCCCCAATGATTGCGTGTACTCTCTCTTACCACATCACATCTTTTGGGTTAAAATGAAGGTCATAGGTAATTATGCCCTGGGGAGTCTTACAAAGCCTTAAAAATATCCAAAATTGTCGCACTATACCTAGATAGAATCTCAACTCTGCCCATTACTCTCTGTGTGACCTTTGGCAATTTACTCATCCTCTCTTTGTCTCAGTTTCCTCATATGTAAAACGGCAATAAGGTTACTACCTACCTTATAAGCTGTTAGGAAATACATGAGAAGCCCTCGGCGCTGAAGAATGGTGAGTGCTACATGAACATTATCTATCACTGTCATCACAATTATCTTTAATTTTTTGTGTCTTGTTCCTAACAAATCAATTTACCTCTTAAGGGCAGATATAACATCTTTGTCATCTTAGTATCCTCATTATCTAGCAGAGTGTTCAACACAAAGCAATGTTTATTATATGTTTTACACTGAATTGAATAGAGCCATGAAGAGTTTCAGAATATTGATTTATAATAGATCATCAATACACCTGTAATAATTTGAACATTAGGGAGAATCTTGATACATGCAAAATAATTTATTTGCCATATTAATACATCATCTTAAGTGCTCTACAGTCTTGACCATGTAGCTGACATGCATGCACTTCATTTTAATCGCTGGTCCTCTAGCCCCTACCCCTAACTCACAATTAAGTTGTTCAAAATAATAGTAAAACTCCCCCCCCCTTCTTTCCTTCTTCCTATCCTTCCTTTCTTCCGTAAATGTTTACTTAGTGACCCCTACAAATGAGCACGGAACTGAATCCTGGGGACTCAGAATTGAAGAAGACATTTCTGATATCTTCTAAGAGTTCATATTTTCTCAAGCATAAGAGACAAGCAAATTCCCCTGTCAAGTACACTGTAAAAAGTAGTATGAAAACAGTATGCATAGATGCTGTAGGAGCACAGAAGTGGGCCAGGGTTGAGTTCCTATAGACCTCGGGGTGGCTATGACCAGAAAAGGTTTTGTGGAATATAGAGTACAACGGAACAAAGTAACCATGGAATACTATTTCAGGAGATCAGAGTGTGAAAAGAAAGGTAATTGTTCAAAGTTCTCTAGAGATACAAGACACAACCAAGGTACAAGAATGTGAATTTTTATAAGGGTGAGACATGCGTGCTTACATTGAGGATGAATTGCCAATAAGTAAAGATGGAGAATGGTTGATGGTGTGTGTTCCCTGAGGGGGTGGGTAACTTGGCATCCAAACCACATGAATCATGCCCTGCATAAAGCTTGATAAGGGGGTGAGGAGAGTTTACTTCCCACTGCATAGCTGTGAGAGTGTAGGGGAGAGACATAGAAGCATTCAAGGATCCACAGAACAGTGGTAACCCCAGGACAGGCCAGTGAGAATGAGGCCCCCAGAAAAGGCAATGAGGAGTGCATTGCCTTTAGAGAATTTTTAGATAATAACAACACCTGCTAAAAGTCAGTCTGCTTTTTATCATTCTCTTGCACTGGCAATTCTAAACAATGTTAGTAATAAAGGAGTTTTCATCAATAAAAGTTTTGACTGATCTAAGATTCAAATCAATGCGACTCAATAAAATGTTATGCTGTCCCTTACTGTAGTCACAGCCACCTGTGGCTATTCAGTATATGAAATGTGGCTAATGTGACTGAGAAGCTGAACTCTTAGTTTCTTTAATTTTAATAAATTTAAATTTAATGTTAAGTAGCCACAGGAACCAGTGGCTACCACATTGGACAGCACAGTTCTAAAGAACTACTGTGGTTACTGGTCTAATTATATAAATATTTAATATATATTAGTTTTATACAGTTTAATATATAATAAATTAATTTATACATATGCATGTATAGATATACACATTTTTAATTCGCACATTTGGTTACCTATTTTTTAATAAACACTATATTGTACGTGGGTGTTACTTCAGATACTTTTTAGTTATACAGTTGCCCTCCTACATACATAGACCCAGTTACACACAATTCGTTTTGAGAATAAGTTCAAAGCAGTTTGGAATCATTAAAGTTTGTTCCTGTGTAGTTCATGTCTCTGTGGCACTACCTAGATCTCCATTCATAACATTAATAACATAATGATTATAAAAATGGAGAAAGAGAAGTTGACTTACTTTATCTATCCTTCTGTATAACTCTTAGTCTCTGTATTAAAAATTTAGAAATTGACAGAAGACTAGAAACAGAACTTGTAATGTTATTATCCATTATTATGATAGACCAATATGTAGCTATTTTGTGTTTTTAAAAAATAACTTTATGTAATTTAAAAGTATTACATATTGCTTTTTTGTAGTGTCACATTTATTTGTTTTCCTGAATTAAGTATGTTTACGTAAAATTTCAATAAACACTTTAACTGCATTACTTTTTTGGTCATTTTCATCATTTATTTCATTCCATGATTATTACTAAAAATACTTCTGTACTAGAGAGGGAAATGTTAAAAATGAGCTGTCAAGTATGCTAGGTACACCACCGTATTGAAGACATCTTAACAATTCACATAGAGACTTCATAGAATATGTGTTCCCAGGTAAAATTATACATGGGACTCATATCTGTCTTAGACATCAACCCAACCCCTAGAGGAAACCAAGAGGCTTTCAAGACTTTTCAGCCAAATGGTGAGTTGTTACTCTAACCACAGAGCAGTTAGCTCTCTACTGATGTGCCACAAAGTCTTGAGGAGTAGAGGGTTTGCTGGTATGAGATACAAGAGCTGTGGATTCACATCTTGGTTCTGCCACCTCTTAGGCAAGTTCATTAATCTCCCTGGTTCTCAGCTGCTACCCTCACAAGATGAGGAAGTAAAAGAATATTTTGTGATGATTAAGTCAGATAATATAGGCAGAATGTCTTGGACTGTACATGCCACATCAATGGTACCTCTACTTTTATTGGCAAAAGCAATGTAGTTTCCCAAAGTACCTCACTCAACATAGTAGTCATTAACATAGTTGAACATCTTCCTCTATTGAGAAGCCTACTTTTAAATAATAATAATTACTAGTATTATTATTGCTTTCCCTTGCAAAATATTTGAAGAGTTGACAAAAAATTGTGTCTTCTGCCACATCAAAATGGAAGTAAAAACAAACAAACAAACAAACAAATAAAAAACACCTAAATTAAAATCCAAGTCATTAAACTTTAGGTGTTGATGATTAACAGTAGTTTCAGGGTTTGTTTTCTGTTTTTTTTTTAACTTGGAGAAGAGTGCTGGGTTTTTTTTTTTTAATCTTTGTTTCTAAAAGGATCAAAAAAAGCTGCACCTGAAATAGTATTATTTTAAGAAAGAATTTTCTGTTTGTGATAACTCTTCTGTACCTCATGAGGGTCATTAGTTGAATTTTACTAGTAACTCTATACCTTGTTCCATCTCTTTTTCAGCCCATGAGATGGAAAAAGATGCTAGACAGGTCAAAGGAAACCAACCCACTTGGAAGTAAACTTTGCTGGAGATATCGAACGTGTTGGGTAAACAAACAAATATGTAGAGAGAAAATCAATAAAAACTCATATTTTTAAAAATTATGTAATTTTAATTGATTTTTATGCCTTAGTAGTTTCCCATGTTAGGATTATCAAGTAAGGCTGGTCCTGACTGAAGTAACTAGGCACAGCCAGGTGCTATGTTTCATGCTCCCTATTCTAATTTCTAATTCTCTTCACTGGAATTCCCCAGACCAGATACATGTTTTTGACTTACAGAAGGAAACATTAAATTGAGGACAAAGAAGATAAAGTGTATCAGAGTTAGAGTCCTTTGGGTAAATTATTTTATGATTATTGATTTATTTTGATTATGAGGAAGAATGAGGGAAAGCAAACTGAATTAATACTTCAATACCTCATACTTTATAGAGGTATTTTTTGCCAGAAAGGTTGTTCAATGAAGAAAGTCCTCCTGAATTTTATAAACTGACCAAACAGAGGTAAGATGGAATAATATTTTTACCTTGAAGTTGATGATCCTTCCGTAATCCAGGTTTCATATTTTAATTCACATGGGAGATTTAGGGAAAACAAAACCTGATATTTGTCTCAGACCTTTTGAAAGATTCTGATTTTTCTGGAATGGTGTCTAGGCCAGGCATCAATAATTTTCAATGTCTCTAGATAATGCTGACTTACAGCCAGGGTGGGAAATCACTGTTAGTGATAATAAGGACCACTGTGGTCATGTGAGGTCATGTATACCAAGGGTTCAGTCTAGTGCCTGGAACATAGTAAGTACTCAGATGTCATACTCCTTTACTCTTTCACTGAACTGAGGCTAACGATGATGCATTAATGGATGAAACTGGCTTATAAAATTTAAAAAGGGATGATATCTCATTGTAGTTTTGATTTGCATTTCTCTCATGATTAGTGATGTTGAGCATTATCTCATGTGTTTGTTGGCACTCTGTATATCTTCTTTGGAGAAATGTCTATTTAGGTCTTCTGCCCATTTTTGGATTGGGTTGTTTGTTTTTTTGTTATTAAGCTGCATGAGCTGCTTATAAATTTTGGAGATCAATCCTTTGTCAGTTGCTTCATTTGCAAATATTTTCTCCCATTCTGAGGGTTGTCTTTTGGTCTTCTTTATGGTTTCCTTTGCTGCGCAAAAGCTTTTAAGTTTCATTAGGTCCCATTTGTTTACTCTTGTTTTTATTTCCATTACTCTAGGAGGTGGGTCAGAAAGAATCTTGCTGTGATTTATGTCATAGAGTGTTCTGCCTATGTTTTCCTCTAAGAGTTTGATAGTTTCTGGCCTTACATTTAGGTCTTTAATCCATTTTGAGCTTATTTTTGTGTATGGTGTTAGGGAGTGATCTAACTTCATACTTTTACATGTAGCTGTCCAGTTTTCCCAGCACCACTTATTGAATAGGCTGTCCTTTCTCCACGGTACATTTCTGCCTCCTTTGTCAACGATAAGGTGACCATATGTGCGTGGGTTTATCTCTGGGCTTTCTATCCTGTTCCATTGATCTATCTTTCTGTTTTTGTGCCAGTACCATACCGTTTTGATAACTGTAGCTTTGTAGTATAGTCTGAAGTCTGGGAGCCTGATTCCTCCAGTTCCTTCTTTCGTTCTCAAGATTGCTTTGGCTATTCGGGGTCTTTTGTGTTTCCATACAAATTGCAAAATTTTTTGTTCTAGTTCTGTGAAAAATGCCAGTGGTAGTTTGATAGGGATTGCATTGAATCTGTAGATTGCTTTCGGTAGTAGAGTCATTGAGATATCATCTCACACCAGTCAGAATGGCTATCATCAAAAAATCTAGAAACAATAAATGCTGGAGAGGGTGTGGAGAAAAGGGAACCCTCTTACACTGTTGGTGGGAATGTAAATTGATACAGCCACTGTGGAGAACAGTATGGAGGTTCCTTAAAAAGCTACAAATAGAACTACCATATGACCCAGCAATCCCACTACTGGGCATATACCCTGAGAAAACCATAATTCAAAAAGAGTCATGTACCAAAATGTTCATTGCAGCTCTATTTACAATAGCCCAGAGATGGAAACAACCTAAGTGTCCATCATCGGATGAATGGATAAAGAAGATGTGGCACATATATACAATGGAATATTACTCAGCCATAAAAAGAGACGAAATTGAGCTATTTGTAATGAGGTGGATAGACCTAGAGTCTGTCATACAGAGAGAAGTAAGTCAGAAAGAGAGAGACAAATACCATATGCTAACACATATATATGGAATTTAAAAAAAAAATGTCATGAAAAACCTAGGGGTGAAACAGGAATAAAGACACAGACTTACTAGAGAATGGACTTGAGGCTATGGGGAGGGGGAAGTGTAAACGGTGACAAAGCGATAAAGAGGCATGGACATATATACACTACCAAACGTAAGGTAGATAGCTAGTGGGAAGCAGCCGCATAGCACAGGGAGATCAGCTCGGTGCTTTGTGACCGCCTGGAGGGGTGGGATAGGGAGGGTGGGAGGGAGGGAGACGCAAGCGGGAAGAGATATGGGAATATATGTATATATATAACTGATTCATTTTGTTGTGAAGCTGAAACTAACATACCATTGTAAAGCAATTATACTCCAATAAAGATGTTAAAAAAAAAAAAAATTTAAAAAGGGTATATATATTGAAAAAAATCTAATATTGACATGGACATAACTGGGAATGGATCACAGAATTCTCCATGGTTGAACTTTCTTTCATGTCAGATCTGCCATCATCAACATCATCATCATCATCATCATCATCATCACTGACCTCATCTAATCTCTATACAGCCCTTCCTGCAGGGAACTCTGGAGTGATGAATGGGGGATGTCAGACAGAAGTATGATAAGGACAAATTTTGCAATTTTTAATGAGGACTTAGAGTTCTATAACTTCCTGCCAAAACAAGTTTGGGCCTGCTTACCTTTTAGTTAACAACTGAAATAATCCAAAAATGATAACTAGTCTCTGCCCTTTGGGATGGAACTTAATTTCATGACATTAAAAGTATGAGATCCAGGTGCACTTTATGTTATAACTCCCCCCCCACCCCTTTCTTCTGAAAAACTCATTACACTGCACTGTAAAACTCAAGAGGTAACATTTTGTTTTTATTTAATCAAACTAAGCCCCATTACATTATTTGCTGAATGACATTTTTTCTGTAATTTCTGAGAGAAGATGGAGTTTGCAAAATGTGCAGTCAAAATTCCATTTCCTATATACAAATAAAGTTAAATGGTCTAGGAACTATGGGATTATTATAATAATTAGTTAACTGATTGTCTTATTAAGGTAATGCTAAATGGAGATATGGAAGAACCAGTTGGACCTGGCTCCCAGGCCTGACTCAGTACTCCAAAGGGAGGATGTTTAATTGCTCTGAGCCTTAGCTATTTTAGCTGTAAAATGGGAATAAAAATAAATATTTCATAAAATAATTGTAAGATTAAGAGTGCAGCATGTGGTAGCATTCAAATATGTGTGTCAATTTGCAAAGCAATTTTTTTTCAGTCCACATGTGAAAGAAGGTGTATCCAGTTTCTTTCTGGTCTAGGTTGAGATTGGTTGCTCCTTGACTGCAATTTTCTTTTGTCAAATGCAGAAACCTTCCTCTGGGCACAAAAGAATTTTTCCTAACGTACATCAAGCTCACAACACAATCAAACGTCTGCTGACAAATGGTACATTTTCCATCTTTTTTTTAAAGGTAGTTGAAATGAAGAAAAAGTATTCATGAACAACTTTGAGAAAATGTCACAAAACTAAAGCTCTAAAAACTTTACTGGAATATTTTTAAAACTTCGAAGTATGATTTTATATTTATGTGCAAACTCTAAAAGAAAGCATCATGATTACAAGCTTTTAAAGCTTGTTTTTCAACAGTCACATGGTTTATGAATATGGGAATTTGAATAAGAAATTTTCTCACCACACCAAAAATACCCTAAGTTTAATATACCTACAATTCAGTCAAGACAGCATCAACACTGTGGCTGATAAGAATCACTATTTGAACCTTTTCAGACTTCACCTCATTGAGCAAATTACTTGAACTTATCCACCTGGGTATCAAACTGGGTAATGGCTCTTTTGATTCACGATTGGAGAAAGTCTACACAAAGTACAATATTAATTATTTTAAATTGTAACCAGGGAGTTAATCAATTGCAGTGAAGAAGCCATAACAACAAAGAATGTAGTTTTGTTTTTTTTTTAAAGGATGTTTGGAAAATTCCATTATCTGGGTAATATTCAATTTGAAACAAACATATGAGAATGATATTGGCCTAACATAACCAAACTGTTGTCATAAAATATTATTATCTATAGGTAATGCATGGTGCCTGATTTGATTTCTATGGCTGTTGTGACATATAACTACAAGCTTGTTGGCTTAAAACAACAGAAACTTATTCTGTCATACTCTGGGAAGCTAGAAGTCTGAAATCAGTATCACTGGGCCAAAATCAGGTTGTCAACCTGGGCACACGCCCTGCGGAGGCTCTAGGGGAGAATCTACCCCTTGGCTCTTCCAGTGTCTGATGACTAACAGAATTACTTTGTTTATGGCACATTACTCCAGTCTTCAAGGCCAGCATCCTTAACTTTCTCAGAGCTGCATCTTCACATCTCCTTCTCCTCTCTGTGTAGTCCAATCTCCCTCTGCCTCCCTCTTATAAAGATACATGTGATTGCATTTAGGGCCCACCATAGTTATCAAGCATAATATCTCCATCTCAGTATTCTTAAGTTAATCATATCTGAAAAGCCTTGGCCATATACGGTAACATTTACAGGTTCCAGGTATCAGGATCTGGTATTGTGGGGACCATTATTCAGTCTACCACAGTGCCCTAATGGAATCCATTTTACTTAAGAGTCTACTCTTGGAAAAAAAAATCTTTTTCCAATTATTACCTCCAAATTTTGTTGTTGGAAGAAGGAGATATAAAGAACTATGCTGGTAAATTAATTAAAAATGAAGCCTATGACTATGTCACTAATTTTTATGAAAATGAAGTCTCTGCACTAGTCATCAGCATAACTGGTGAGAAGACCTTATTATCTCTAGAACTGAAGCTTAATATGTGAACCCTTAAAATAAATTTTAGGTATACTGTATTTCATTTTTCTTCAAAGTTATACAAGACACAGTTGTTGGTAATTTTATTTTAATCATAGATTATGAAGACTCAGAATAACCTATTTGGGGATTTAAGGGCCAAATATGGAAATGGAGACTCACTCTTTTGAGAACTTTTCATATGGAGCAGGAGATGCAGATTACACAGTAATAACAAAGCTACCTTGTGTTTTCCAGGTCTTTTAATTAACATAGTAACATAAGGTTTTTAATAACCATGCCTGTCATAAATTGTATACATACAGAACCACAGACAATACAAATACCTTATTCAGCAGACATGGTCTACTCTTTCTGTCCTCAATTTTAAAAAAACTCCCTTTCACTGACTTTTAAATAACTGACTAATTAATATTCACTAATAATTATAACTGTAATTAGCCAAAAGCTTGATCTTCTGTTAAGAAATTAGACATGTTCGCAATAGGTAAAACCCTGTGAAGAATTTTTACTTCTCATTTAAGGCCACAATGAAATTTTCTTAGAACATTATCATTATTTAAATATGCATAATTTCTTTTTTTAACATCTTTATTGGAGTATAATTGCTTTACAATGGTGTGTTAGTTTCTGCTGTATAACAAAGTGAATCAGCTTTAAGTATACATATATCCTCATATCCCCTCTCCCTTGCATCTCCTTCCCACCCTATCCCACCCCTCTAGGTGGTCACAAAGCACAAATGATGAAAACTCTGAAAGAGAAATTAAGGAAACACTCCCATTTACCATTACAACCAAAAGAATAAAATACCTAGGAATAAACCTACCTATGGAGACCAGAGACCTGTATGCAGAAAACTATAAGACACTGATGAAAGAAATTAAAGACGATACAAACAGATGGAGAGACATACCATGTTCTTGGATTGGAAGAATCAACATTATGAAAATGACTGTACTGCCCAAAGCAATCTACAGATTCAGTGCAATCCCTATCAAACTACCAATGGCATTTTTCACAGAACAAGAACAAAAAATTTCACAATTTATGTGGAAACACAAAAGACCCTGAAGAGCCAAAGCAATTTTGAGAAAGCAAAACAGAACTGGAGGAATCAGGCTCCCTGACTTCAGGCTATACTACAAAGCTACAGTAATCAAGACAGTATGGTACTTGAAGAAAACCAGAAATATAGATTAATGGAACAGGATAGAAAGCTCAGAGATAAACCCATGCATATATGGTCACCTTACCTTTGATAATGGAGGAAAGAATATACAATGGAGAAAAGATATCCTCTTCAATAAGTGGTGCTGGACAGCTACTGTAAAAGAATGAAATTAGAGCACTCCCTAACACCATACACAAAAAATAAACTCAAAATGGATAAAGACCTAAATGTAAGGCCAGACACTATACAATTCTTAGAGGAAAACATAGGCAGAACAGTCTATGACATAAATCACAGCAAGATTGTTTTTGACCCACCTCCTGGAGAAAGGGAAATAAAAACAAAAATAAACAAATGGGACCTAATGAAACTTCAAAGCTTTTGCACAGCAAAGGAAACCATAAACAAGACCAAAAGACAACACTCAGAATGGGAGAAAATATTTGCAAACGAAGGAACAGACAAAAGATTAATCTCCAAAATATAGAAGCAGCTCATGCAGCTCAATATCAAAACAACAAACAACCTAATCCAAAAATGGGCAGAAGACCTAAATAGACATTTCTCCAAAGAAGATATACAAATTGCTAACAAACACATGAAAGGATGCTCAACATAACTAATCATTAGAGAAATGCAAATGAAAACCACAATGAAGTATCACCTCACACCAATTAGAATGGCCATCATCAAAAAATCTACAAACGATGAATGCTGGAGAGGATATTAAGAACAGGGAACCCTCTTGCACTGTTGGTGGGAATGTAAATTGATACAGCCACTATAGAGAACAGTATGGAGGTTCCTTATAATAACAGAACTACCATATGACCCAGCAATCCCACTACTGGGGATACCCTGAGAAAACCATAATTCAAAAAGAGTCATGTACCACAATGTTCATTGCAGCGCTATTTACAATAGCCAGGACATGGAAGCAACCTAAATGTCTAGCAACAGATGAATGGATAAAGTTGATGTGGCACATATATACAATGGAATATTACTCAGCCATAAAAATAAGTGAAGTTTAGTTATTTGTAGTGAGGTGGATGGACCTAGGGTCTGTCATACAGAGTGAAGTAAGAAAGAGTAAAACGAATACCATCTGCTAACACATATATATGGAATCTAAAAAAAAAAAGGGTTCTAAAAAACCTAGGGGCAGGGCAGGAATAAAGATGCAGACATAGAGAATGGACTTGAGGGCATGGAGATGGGGAATGGTAGGCTGGGACAAAGTGAGAGAGTGGCATGAACATATATACAGTACCAAATATAAAATAGAAAGCTAGTTGGAAGCAGTCGCATAGCACAGGGAGATCAGCTTTGTGCTTTGTGACCACCTAGAGAGGTGGGAGAGGGTGGGAAGGAGATGGAAGGGAGAGGGTGGGAAGGAGATGCAAGGGGGAGGCTATTACAATAGCCAGGACATGAAAGCAAGCTAAGTGTCCATCAACAAATGAATGGATAAAGAAGATGTGACACATATATACAATGGAATAGTACTCAACCATAAAAAGGAACAAACTTGAGGGCTTCCCTGGTGGCGCAGTGGTTCAGAGTCCGCCTGCCACCTGCTGCCTGCCGATGCAGGGGACATGGGTTCGTGCCCCGGTCCGGGAAGATCCCACATGCCGCGGAGCGGCTGGGCCCCGTGAGCCACGGCCGCTGAGCCTGCGTGTCTGGAGCCTGCGCTCCGCAGCGGGAGAGGCCACAACAGTGAGAGGCCCACGTACCGCAAAAAAAAAAAAAAAAAAAAAAGGAACAAACTTGAGTTATTTGTAGTGAGGTTGATGCACCTATAGCCTGTCATACAGAGGGAAGTAAGTCAGAAAGAGAAAAACAAATAGCGTATGCTAACACATATATATGGAATTTTAAAAAAATGGTTCTGAAGAATCTAGGGGCAGGACAGGAATAAAGATGCAGATGTAGAGAATGGACTTGAGGACACAGGGAGGTGGAAGGGTAAGCTGGGACGAAGTGAGAGAGTGGCATGGACATATGTACACTACCAAATATAAAATAGATAGCTTGTGGGAAGCAGCTGCACAGCACAGGGAGATCAGCTCGGTGCTTTGTGACCACCCAGAGGGGTTGGATAGGGAGGTTGGGATGGAGACCCAAGAGGGAGGAGATATGGAGATATATGTATATGCATATCTGATTCATTTTGTTATAAAGCAGAAACTAACACACCATTGTAAAGCAATTATACTCCAATAAAGATGTTAAAAAAAAGCATATTGCTAAGTTGAAGAAGGCAGTCTAAAAAGATTCCATACTGTATGCTTCAAACTATATGACAAAAGGTAAAACTATAGATACAATAAAAAGATCAGTGGTTTCCTTGTATTTAGTGAGGTAGGGGATGAATATGTAAACACGGGGTATATTTAAGGCAGAGAAACTATTCTGTTATCATAGTGTAACGGTGGACGTGATAGTGTGCATTCCTGTTGATTCACATCCTATAAAACTGTACAACACAAAGAGTGAAACTTAATGTAAACTATGGACTCTAGTTAATAATAATGCATCCGTGCATTATTCACTAATGGTAACAAATATACCCCAGTAATACAAGATGTATCTAATTGGGGAAACTGGGGTGTCAGTGGAGCAAGTATATGGAAATCTCAGTACTTTCTGCTCAATTTTTCTGCAAACCTAAAACTACTCTAAAGCCTAAAATCTATCAATTAGAAAGAAGAGCACTGAGCTGTCACTTAAATCTGTTACCTGTATTCCATCCATGCTGGCATTCTCTTCATCCAGACACACTTTACAGCTCACCTATCTTGCTGTCATAGCCCTCTCTAGTTAACTTGCCTTTAGTTCATTCAACTCAAATCGATCCTCCACACTGCTTCCAACATATTTGGCTCTACATTGAAAAATGTATTATGGTACCTCACCGTTTCAAATCATTTAGGTCCTCCCCACTGGCCATTTAACCCACATTGTCTTTCATCATCTGGCAATAGTGAACTAATTACAATTTTGTGAATGTACTAAATTGTATGACATTTTTGTTGTGCTACTTTATTTGCTTGGGGCACCCCTGATTCAACTACCACCCGTACCTAGCACGCCAACCACCAACTTATTTTTCTGAAACATTAACTTTTCTCCTCGTGTCTGTGCTCTTTTCTGATTTCTAATGTTAGAAAATTTAATGTTAAGTTAGGATATCTTGGCTATTCTCACAACTCTTTAGGAGTACAGGCGATTCTTTACTATTTCACAGTAATCTTATTCTCACTTCAGTGTGCTGGTATAACAAACAGACGATAAAATACATAACGAGTCTCATGTTTTCATTTAAAACAGGTAGGTAAACTAAATAGAATGATGTCAAGTTATTTGCAATGATCCAAGTATTCTCTCAGTAATTATACCTAATGCATGATTTATTCCAGGGCTATTGTGATTAAAAATATTTTTTTTCCTTTATTGATGCTCTCTTACTAATTATACTCCAACATGATTTACTTCATGTTTATGAATAGATGATAACTATTGGACATTTTTTCTCCTATGCTAATGACACAACTGTGCAGGAAAGCATTTATATATTAAATAGGTCTACAGTTTAAATGTAACAGCAAATCATGAGCTATTTTTCTCTCTCTCTTCTCTCCCTCCAGGATTTTCAAGCAATATCTCTCCATTGAAGTCTTCCTTTCTGGCTTATGTTTTACATAAGTTATTCTTTCTAACAACTGCCTGTTTACCAACCACTTTATTGTAGGCACATATCTTGACTTTCAGCCACTTCTTTCTTTTTTTCCTCATGCACTTCTTACTTAACCCCTCACAATTTGTCTTCTGCCTGCCCTTCTACAGAAATAGTTCCCTAAAAGGTCCCTATTGTCTTAGATCTTGCCACATCTAATAGAATCATCCTCATTCAACTTCTGTGGCCTTTCTGCTGCATTGTTCCTGCATTTCCAAATAAGTCTGATCATTCTTCCAGAGGTGACCTGTAAGATTACTTCAAGAGAGTGAAATCATTCTAGAAATAGGGAAAAGTTTTTAAAAGTGAGGTCCTTTTGAGCCAAGGTCTGGAAACTATTCTATGATATAAAAAGTATTTGATACTTCTTTCTGGAAATGTTTTACTTCCTTATTGTGTGTGGAGATGGCCTGCCATCTTTCTCTTACCTCATGCCTCATCTTTCTTTAGAAACCATTGACACCATGACAGGTTTGGTTCCTCCCTCCCTAACTGAGAATCCCCTGAAGGATCAGCATTCAAGTCTATGCTTTTCTCTCAATAAATTTTGTCTGATCTACCCCTCCCAGCTCTCTGTAGATGGGAAGAGAAGAAAATAAAACAACTAATTAATTTCATTTTATCATAACTAATGCCCACTAATATGTGAAAGGGAGGAAATGGTTAAGTTCTTTTAATCTCAAATTGTTTATGCCTATGTTTCCTCTTTTTCGTATAGCAAAATTATATTCTATTATTAATTATTTATATTGTTCAGATGTTTCATGATTGCCTTTTCTTTCCTCTGATGACTCTTTGACTTCCTGGCTCTGACAGTCCTAGGAGACTGAGATATTTCCTTCTCTAGCACCAGACATGTGACCCACACCACAACTTTGTGATGCTTAGCTCTTCACCCAAATCAGGCAGCTTCCTGGGGAGCACCCACTCTTGCTGTCATCTCAATTTGCCACCCTACACAGAGCCCACAGGAAATTTACAGACTACCTCTCATGCCGCTTAGTAATTGTTGAGAACTTTTATAAGTTGTTGCTGGCCCTCTCCACTTGTCCCTTCTGTGTAGATCAAGTCTGAGATGTAGGACACAACTCTGCCATGCTCTCACACTTCCAAGGAACCTGAATCCAACCACCCAGATTCCTGGGCGGAGGGAACAGAGTGCATGACCACACTGAATCTTTCTTCTTCCCCCAAATTATCCACCTCCATCCCCCAATTCTCTCCAGTCAACAGGGTCAAATACCTTGCCTGACAGCAAGAAAAATTCTGGGTTTATCTATTCACATGCATCCCTTAATCAATTTATAACTCCTACCTTTAAAACTTAGAATCTTAAACATGTAAAACTTCGGTCTCAGCTATAGATACGTCTAAGGCACTAGGAGTCCTTTCACAGAACTGCTAACAAGAGTGTCAGTGGCTGAAACAGGAAGTCTGGAAAAAGCTCATCAACTTGTACTTCACATACTACTCCATCAGAGATACCTCATAATATGCAAAATATTCCAAATGTATTTAGTGGCAGTGATTAATATAAATTTTCTTGTATAAGAATCACTGAATTTATAGTTGATCAGTACATTCTCAAGTCAACACACATTAAGAGAATAACCCTCATCATGCATGATGTTAAAAAGTGAATCTCAATATCAAAAGAATTAAAAATCACTACACTAGTGAAATGTATAAACTTATGACATTAATTATAAATAAAAGTGGTTTACTTATTAACTAATATTTAAAACTAGTAGGTTAATTTCCATTTGGACTGCATTCTTGAAAAGCTCACCCATTTTCTTCCTTTTCCTTTTCTTTTAATAACTCTGTCTTGGGGCTTCCCTGGTGGCGCAGTGGTTAAGCATCCGCCTGCCAATGCAGGGGACACGGGTTCAAGCCCTGGTCCGGGACGATCCCACATGCCACGAAGCAACTAAGCCCGTGCGCCGCAACTACTGAGCCTGCGCTCTAGAGCCTGCGAGCCACAACTACTGAAGCCTGCACGCCTAGAGGCCATGCTCCGCAACAAGAGAAGCCACTGCAATGAGAAGCCCTCACACCACAACAAAGAGTAGGCCCCAGTCGCCGCAACTAGAGAAAGCCCGCGTGCAGCAATGAAGACCCAACACAGCCAAAAATAATAAATAAATAAAATAAATAAATTAAAAAATAATAATAACTCTGTCTTTAACAACTATAGCTCCATCTCCATACATGTTCTTTTATCTGAGTTTCAGAACTATATTTACAACTCCTGTTGAACATTTCCAGTAGGAGTCACAGTCATCAAATCCCTCAGCTCCAAACCAAAGTTATCACCTCCAAAATCAAAATCCTGGTGTCCCCAGTATATTCAACCATATCACCTGCTTCCTGCTTGAAAACCTGATCCATCTTTTCTTCCTCCTACTCTAGTCTTTCCTCTATGTTCAACTGGTCCTGTTTTCATCGTATAAATTTTTCCTACCACATCTCAGTTCAGCCTTTTTTTTAAACCTCATCCCAGTATTGCTACAGTAACCTTCTACCTGGTCTTCCCACCTTCCAGCCCATCTTGCTAGAAGTAATGGACTTTTTACTCCTTTTATGAGTTAAACTGCTTTATAATCTAAAAAGTGCAAAATAATTAAGAGACTTGACTATTATAAATAGATCTAATTTTATATTTTAAAGGGAGGGTAGCTATTTATGTTCACCTTTAAAACAATACTAAGTTTATCGAATGGAGAGTATTGTGAAGAGAGTTTTAGAAGTATAGCAATATTGTCATAAATGAAATATATCTGATTAATAATGCAAAATATTCACTTCTGACCTGTTTGAATGCCAACCCTGCCAAATTGGCGATCTGCACACCATGCAAATAGCTCAAAGCTAAGCTTGCCTCCTGGAGGAGTTGTTATTGAGTTTTATTGTAGTGACTGTGAGAAAATTAGATGCTTTCGAATCAGTTTGTGTGCACTAAAACTGCCACATTAAAGGATTTCATTCTGAAATTGCATTGCTTTTTGTGTTCCATTAATGAATTCTGGTTTCAAGAAAAATGATTAAAATAGAACGAATGTGTTAATTTATTTCTGGCAGTAGTTTGATATGAATCACATCTGAAAGTTTCTGATGAAACACAGGTAAAATATGTATCTAATATCAATATAAACCTGATATATATAAACCATACGTACCTGATATAAACCTGATATATATAAACCAACCTGATATATATAAACCATACGTACGGTATATAACCTTGGAACTACCTTGATAATATGGTTTCTTGTTGTCATTTTCCTGAGGGAAAATGTGTTGGTAAAATACATGTGCTTGAAACACCGGTTTAATTAATCTGAGGTGATTTAAATGCATACTTTTAGCCTCCACCTGGATTCCAGGTTTCAAAATTTACCTCTTCTTTCCAATGAGCTATGTGACCGAACACTCAAAGGTTGAAGCCTCTTTCAGATAAAAGAAAAAAAAGATGCTTTTGTGCACCTGTCTGGGGATCTGCAGTTAGTTCAGTTCAGATATCCTGCCACCCAGTTACTGTACCCAAGCTGCTTCTGCTTTGCATCTCTGAGTCTGACTCTTGTCTTTATAACTTGTCTAACACTTCTAAAACTAGAGGTCTGCCTTATTCTTGTCAGTTTCCCTGGGTGAGATGATGTCTTACTTCAAAATCCCAGTACAAACCCTACTGAGCTTTTTGCCCATGCAGAGATCTCTCAACGAGAAAATCATGGACGTGATTCAGGCCTGAACTCGTGCTCACCACGCCCATCCACCAACCCCACCACAGCACTTCCATTATAATGGCTTGATACCCATGATGCTCATTGTCTGCCTAAACCTCCAGCTCCGCTTGTTTGTCACATCTGAATACCATTTTCCTTTCACTGAACTGTACCGTTTCCCAGCCACTATGACTGGGTCTATTTCCTAGTGACTGCTGCTTCCCAGTGAGCAGGTAGATTTCAAAACATGTCTCCACACATATGAGACACTTGTGCCATGTAATTTAACGTTTTGGGGAAAATATGATGCTTTGCATTCTCTTCTCTCTTTTACCATTTTTTTGCAGAGCAATCTTTAGATCATCATTTCAAAGAAAGGATGTCAAGCTATGATACAGCAGAAGAGCAGGCGCTTCACAGGTCTTAGCTCTATGATCTCACCTTCTGGGGGTGTCCTCAAGGATTTCCAAGATGAAGTTCTCATCACAGTATCTAGCCACAGTCTATTGCTTTGTTCTTAGTATACTTCTGAACAAAGTACTCAGTTTAGAAAAAAAGTTTGATGAAACACAAGGTGTTTATTAATAACTATCTCAGCCACTATATTTCCTCACATATTCCTTAATGTGTGGATAGAATCGAGGCATCTCACTTAAGAGAGAGTCTCAACTACATTCAGGTTTTACTATAAGGAAAAGTTGATTAAGCTAGCTATGGTTAAAACTTTTGGAGGGATTGGTTTATCAATGCTCATTATGACCAGGGGTAAAAATACAAAGTTTTGGTGGACTTTGGACAGGTATCTGAGCAAGTAAACAATTATTTATTGAAGTGATTCATCCTGGCAGTTTACGGTCTAGAGTCATGGGTGTTTCTCCTTTATCCCATTTTGTACCCAAAGGTGGAAAGGTAAGAGTTTTGGGAGAGTCGGAAGCATATGTCACATACGAAGAGAATGCAGTTCAAAGTTAAGACAATTGGAATTTTGAATATGAAGCCATTTAATAGCTATGTAACATTATGACATTATTTAACTACTCTGTACCTCAGCTTCTTCATTAGTAAAAGTTACTACAAGCTTTTTGCTTGGCACAGAATTTGTAAGGATAACACGGTGATTAAGAACATGGATTCTGAAGGCAAACCAGGGCTTGAAACTAGGCTCCCTTTCTTACTGTGCATGACCTCAAACAAGTGTTTTAACTTCTCGGCTCCCCCTGCCCCCCAGTCCGGCTTTAAAATTGAAATATAAATTATTCCCTGTTCCTAGCTTAAAGGATTTTTGTAAAGGATTAAACTTGATAATATATGTAAAATGTAAAGTGTTTGGGTCAGTGCCCAAGCTAGAACACTATCAGCATTAAGTTATTACATTATTATAGAACTTCTGAATGTGTTTTTAAAATGCTAAGTATATGGCAGCTCCATGATATGATGAAGTAGGCACAATCTTATCAAAGTAGATAATTTTACTGGAATGTTTTATAAACAGTTTATACAAAAAGGGGGCAGTGCATTTGTAGTAAAACAAAATTTCCTACAAGAAGCTTCATCATAAAATAAATCAGAGTTTGCATCTTCGTGGGACTTCCAACTCAATAAAGTCCTTTACAAATTTAAGTAAATGAGAATATTTCTACAGTGATATAATCAAGGTTCTGTACTGTAATTTTTTCACTGTTGTGATAGGCATCCTACCACTTTCAAAATATAAATCATTATTGTGTTTCTATTAATTTCTTGTTAGGTTTTATTTGAGCTGAAAGCTTTTGTGATTTTCTATAATAACTTTCAAACCCTATACTGATTGGACGGCTGATTCATTATTCTAATTAACAGATAGTCTCCAGCTTGGTTCTTTGCTCGTAAATTATTTAATATTTGTCTTCATTTAAGTTGATTGGGTGCCTGTTGGCACTCACACTCAAACCCTCTTCTCCTTGAATCAGGTTTCATTGCACTTCATTATTTTCTCTGGTTCCAATTCTAGCTTCATTTGCAGACTCAGAAATTTTGTTTCATTGCCTTCATCCACGTTATTAATGTATATTACAAGCATCCACGCTACTAAAATTGATCTGTGGCCCAAGTACAAGAAAATTCAGCCTTCAAGTGAAATGAGCCAGCAAGAAAGTCACCAAAACAGAGTGTGTGCTTTGATCTGAAGCAGTCACAACAGCCCTCCAAGTGCTTAAAAGGCAAGTGAGGAGGACTGAAGGAGGCGAGGGAAGAGAAGGTCCATCCGGAAATGCAGTTGCATGTTTCTCATTAATTTTGCATGGGGATTCAGCATGAACCTGAACCTGAATACAGGATTTAGCCTGAAGCAATCTGTGAGGCTTTGAGAAAGGTGGTTTTTGCAACCAGAATGACTTTCATGGTAAGCAAAGATTAAAGATCAACAATGCTAGGGATGAAAAGTAAGGTGGGAATAATTCAACATTGCACTGTGAGGATGATCTGAGGATCTGAGAACAGTGTCTGCTGGGAAGGTCCAGAGCAGACTAAAATACCCAGTTTTATGGCATAATTTCAACTTGATTTCCTTTTATACAGATGTGGTGCCCTATATAAAGGATCTGTTTGTCAGCCATCTAGATTAAAATTAACTAATTAATCAACTTAGAAAAAGTACACATATAATAAAAATTACTTTGAAGAGGAGTGCAATAGGAAACCTGCATTCAAAAATATAAATGGAACAGATCATCTCATTTTTAAGGGGTACGGAAAAAAATTAAGGCATCTTTCTGAAATTCCTTACTTATCTTTCAAACTAGATTATCTTAAAATCAGGAACTGGGGGGAAAAAAAAACACCCACCCAAGCAACAATTTGGGTAGTAATAACAGCAAACATATGACTTCTCATACTACAATGCATAGGTCACCTTGGGTCAAAAAGGACCACAAAAGATAACCAAAGAAGGCTCTAGGCAAGGCCAACCAAAAGGAGCATTTGAGAACTACTGGTCGACACCTGCCTCAGGATCAATTCCCCCAAGAAGTGCCCTTTCAATCTTTGGACAACTGTCACCTCCATGGTTCCTTTCCGCCTATCAAACTTGTCTCATCCTTGCCTATATCACCAGAAATTAATACATTTCTTATTTGTTGGAATATTGACTTTTCAAACTGGGTTCTGTGTGGACGAATTTTTAATGAGTCCTACAGGAAGTTCTAGGATAGCTGCAGAAGTTTAACCAAAAATACTTCTGTATAAATTTTTAAAGAGTTTAAAAACTTGAAACAAATGTACATGCCTTGTGTATCAAATTTTAACATGTTGGAAATCTCATTTGCTAACTTTTGTAGTTACCTGATAATTCACTTTTGTGCAAATCTTGTAACAGTTTTCTTGCTTTCCCATAGCATATAGTTAAATTTTGTAAATTTATCACTGATTAGGAAGAATGATGATTTACACTGATCTTTGTTTTATTTCATACTTATGCATGTCTGTGTAATCAATGGTCTAACATCAGGCAAGACTCAGATATGCCTTTCAACACATGCTCTCATTTTGGCACAATTGTCTCTTGTATAATTATGTGTAATAGAACATACTGTATTGTGACACAATAGCATATAAGAATTTTCATGTTTAATTTTTTTGGAATACTTATTTTTTAGCTTTTATATTTATGAAAAAATACAGTCTGTGATAGATATTTCTACAGACTTAACTTTGAAACAAATAATATTTGCTGCTGCTCCCCTTTAAAGCTTCTCAGTCAGATTAAATTGAATCGTATCCTGAGACTACAAGGCAAACTATCTTTTTAGGTCTATTGTCATGTGCACTGACTTTTTAATGTGAATATTAACATCATCAATTCTTATATAAGCAAAATAAAGACTTCAGCTCATACTGAAATTGATATAAAAGTGCAATCACCATTTATGTTTTAGAAAAAAGAGACAGACTCAAAATGTATAAACAAGGTTTTGCTATTAATAAGAACTACATTGTAGGAATGGAGGAAAGTGCCCATAGTCAGAGTCTGAAAAGGACCGCACTTCAGGTACAAATGCATCAAAATTCCAGGTTTTTTGCTTGTTTTAAAAAATATACCCACATTATCGTCCAAGAATTATTTTATGAACAGCAGAACCGAGGTGGAGGTGTTCTCTTGGGACACTAACATAGGGAAAAGAAAACCCTGCAATACTTAGAAAGGATGAAAAGTGTGGACCTTATCATTTAGGAAACTTGAAAGAGGCAATAGGAAAGAGGTATTCGTATATTTTTTTTATTGAAATAGAGTTAATTTACAACGTTGTGTTAAAGTGTAGAGTAAAGTGATTCAGCTTATATATATATATATATACTTCTTCAGATTCTTTTCCATTATAAGTTATTACAAGATATTGAAGTACAACATTTTAAATGAGGTCAGACATATATTGGGGTTTTTTTCCCAGCTTTATTGAGATATAATTGACACATAATGTTGTATAAGTTGAAGGTGTACAACATGATTTTATTCACATATACATTGTGAACTGGTTACTATATAAAATTAGTTAACACACCCATCACTTCACATAATTGCATTTTTATGAGTGGGTGGTGAGAACATTCAAGATCTATCCTCTTAGCAACTTTCAAGTGTGTAATAGAATATTGGTAACTATTGTCACCATACTTAGTATTAGATCACCAGAACTTACCCATCTTATTCATCTGGAAGTTTGTACCCTTTGAAAAACATCTCCCCGTTTTCCCCACCCTCCAGCCCCTGGCAGCCACCATTCTTCTACTCTATGTTTCTGTGAGTTTGGATTTTTTTGGATTCTACATATAAGTGAGATCATACATTGTTTGTCTTTCTCTAACTTATTTCACTTACCACAATGTCCTCAAGGTTCATCTGTGTTGTGGTAAATGACAGGATTTCCTTCCTTTTTTATAGTTGAATAACAGTCCATTGTGCTTATGTCTGTCTCTTTCTCTCTCTCTATATATATGTATATACTTGTGTGTGTATATATATACACACACACACATATGTTTATACCACATTTTCTTTATCCATTCATCTGTTGATGGACACTTTAGTTATTTCCATGTCTTGGCTATTATAAATAGTGTTGCAATGAACATGGGAGTACAGCTATCTCTTCAAGATAGTGATTTAATTTCCTTCAGATACATACCCAGTAGTAAGATAGCTGGATCATATGGTAGCTCTATTTTTAATATTTTTAAGGAGCCTCCATACTGTTCTCTGTAGTGACTGCACCAATTTATCAATATATTCCCACCAACAGTGTACAAAGGTTTGCAGGGAATCACGGTCTTCCTGGGTTGGAGCTGTCTATAAGGGTCCTTGGGCAGTGGAGTCTGCACCTGGAGGGCTTGTTACCAGGGGCTCAGGTCCTGTTGGCTTCCTGGGTAGATGGGACTGCCTCCAGTGTTGTATTCAGTGGGTAGGATGGCACTGGTACAAGTATCGACATCAAGGTCCACTGCTGGAGCCTGCGACAGAGGGCCTATTACCAGATGTGCAGGGTGTGGCTCCTGCTAGGTCCATGAGAAGGCTGCTGCCTGGTCCCTGGATGGGTCCCTGGGTGGGCAGGACTGGCCCAGGGCAGTGGATGAGAGAGTCTGGAGCCAAATATAGGGCCCTTTCACCATCTCTGGGGGGTGCATATGGTAGAATCTCCTGTGGGCCCCTTGACCCTCAGGACTGCTGGCCAACTGGCAGACTATGGCTATAAGGAACCTGCTCCTGTGTACAGGGCCCTTTCAGCATCTTCAGAAGTGCAAACAGGAGTGTCTCCTACTGGGTCCCTGTGCCAACAGGGCTCTGCAGACTATGGCTGGGATTAGCTGGAGCTCAGTTACACGGACTTTCAAGAATCTCCATTCTGACCAAGCTTGTCAAGCTCATCTTCAGGGGCTCACAGACAACTTCATGGTGCACAGCTGGACCGAGGTCTGTATGTCTATTACCCATGTAGTCCTCCTGGGTTCCTTGGCTTATGATGCTGCTGACAGATCCAAAGCCAGACGAAGCTTTAGCTGAATTCTCAAGAGTGCCAAACTGTTTCTATTTCTGTATCCACCATGGTTGGTGCGTGAGCCAGGGTAGAGCCTGCCTTCTCAACATGGTACTCTTTGATCTGGAACTGCATTATGGTTTCACAGTCTCCTACCTGCGTCCCACAGCTCCCACAAAGGCACTGTGATGGATGCCAAATTATTGTTGTTGAAGGGGAACCCTTGTGAGGAACATTGGTTCGGCCATTTTGCCAACATTACCATATACATTTTTGAAAAGAAGTAAAATAAACATCTGAAAACAGTGGAAGTCACAGTCTTGCTTTGGAAGAAAAGAAGGGCGTATGGGAATTGACAGTTTGTATAGGCATCATGATGTTGGTTTAACAGAGTAAAATCTTTGTTAGTTGAGATTTTCAGAACTTTTATGTATGTGATCTAAAGGCCCTAGAATGATACCTGCATTTCAATAGCTGTCAATAAATATTAGCCTTGTTTTCTTTTTCCTTTTTCTGCTCTTCCAAATGCTTGACAGTACCACAGAGTGCCTGACCAAAATATACCAGTATATTTATGGAATCAATGAGTAAACAGTAAGTCCCTTACCCTGGTGGGCTTCTTGAGCCCTGTGAACTGGAGTTAGCTGCCAACCAATAATGAAAAGAGCTGACCCTCAAAAATTTGAGTGGTTTTTCAAAAAGTTAACTCAGTTCCAGACAAATGAGGTCATTTTGGTTGAGAGCCCAGGTCTTGAGATAAAAGGTATTTCAATACCTGAACTACTAAAAGACCAACCTTGGACAGTGTGGCTCTTTCTACACCCACTGGTGAGCAAGCTCACCAGGAGACCAAAACAACTGAGTGGCACCTTCAGACACGTGCTACGCCTATGCATACAAGTGTATAGGTTAAATTCTCTATCTCCCAAGCAAGAACATGTTCTTGACCAATGATAGAGTCAAATTAACAAACACCAGTCCCTAAGAGAGCCTTAAAAACAGGGCAGGGCTTCCCTGGTGGTGCAGTGGTTGAGAGTCCGCCTGCCGATGCAGGGGACACGGGTTCGTGCCCCGGTCCGGGGAGATCCCACATGCCGCGGAGCGGCTGGGCCCGTGAGCCATGGCCGCTGAGCCTGTGCTCCGCAACGGAAGAGGCCACAACAGTGAGAGGCCCAGGTACCGCATAAAAACAAAACAAAACAAAACAAAACAGGGCAATGTGAATATACACAGGGAATTTTTAGGGCAGTCACAACAAGTAGGGGTCAATACATGAAGCTATATATTTGTCAATACTCATAGACCCCTTTAAAGCACAATAAGTAAACTTTAATGTATAAAATTTAAACAAATCATTTAGAAGTATGAGGGATTCCTAGAATGGAATGCAGAATGTGACAAAAGAATCTCACTATTTTACAAATTATGAAATGATCTCACTTAAAGAGTAGGGAGAAAGTGTGCTGGCCTAACTGACTTTGGAAACGAGAGGAGTCCTCAAGACTAAAGGCAAAAGGAACTGTACATAGCACTGTACTGTAGTTGAAGAATTTATTCCCCACAGAGGTACAGATAACATTTCTGAAACCACTTTTCATGTATACTAGAAGTGGAAAGTTCAGTAAATGAACTTAGTGAGTTAGTTTTCTCACAGTCGGAGTGGGAGATCACAGACAAGTGAAAGGAGAAAGCTAGAAAAATCCACGTGGTAATGGCTTAAAGTTGGAGAGAACAGAATGAACTCTTTTTCAGTCTCATATAGATACCTACAATTACATATAGAAAGACTTATAGATCTATGGGTATGCATGGGTTAGTATACACATATAATTTCCTTGCTGTTTCAGCCGAAAGGGCCTAGAAGCAATGACACATCAGTAGCAGTGAGTATACCTAACACTCATATCTTGGTTTCCAATATCATTCTCCAATAAAAGGGACCAGGAATCCTTGGAAATATGCAAGATGAGCTGATACATCTTAAGGTGCAAGCAAGTAAGGAAGTTCTAAAAAAATAATAAAAATAGTGACAGTGATGGAACTATGTAAAAGGACCAAAAGGCCAACTGAAAGAGCTCCCAATGGCCAAAGCTGGAACAACTTGAGCAAAAAAATAACTAAAGTAAATATAGGAATATAACTCAAAGTATAAAATAAATATTATAAGTCCATATACATGCGAACAAATAAGGAGAATAGAAATTTTCTCTGTCCCTAAGAATTCCACATACTCTAAGTAGAGACTGCCCACCCAAGCAAGTAGAGCAGAAGACTCTGAACAGGCACCTGTTGATGAGGAAAAGGAAAGAAAAAAAATGCCTGGAACTCACAGTTTCACTCATTTACTAAAACCCTAGGTGGGAAGTCCTGTGCAGTGTGCCACAGGAAGACACAGAATCCTGGTAGATGGTTTCAATGAAAAGGAGAATGGGACACAGACAGGAAGTCAAGACAAAAGCCAGCCCATTACTACTATGTATTATTGCTCTTGGCAAAATATATTCAAAATTCCCAGCAATCAAATGCTTATTTATTCTCTTTTGATTATTACCAAAACTGTACCATGTTTTCTTCTTCTTCTTTTTTTTTTTGTACATACTTTTAGTTTGACTGAGGCGACTTATCTGTGCTCTCTTTTTAGTTAGACGTATTCACTCAAAGCTGTGAGAATACCCCAAAAAACTGAGGCAAATCTGGTGGAAGAGTGTTGTAAAAGAATAAACCATTTGCCCTGCAGTAAATGTGACACCTGTTACTACCCAGTTATTTCTGTTACTGTTTTAGCTAGGTTTTACCGTGTTTGAAAGAAAATTGTTTGTCACTCTTTAAAATGATGTGTGATTTACATCTAATTTACATCTAAGTTAGCTAATTTGAAAGACTAACTACTTTTTTTTTTCCCTAACTGGCATTACCTAAGGTGATTGGCATCCCAAAACCCATGAAATTTTAGCCTTGCTCCAAATTGTTAAAGCCAATCTTTTATATAATCTAATTATAAAACTATCATTAAATTTTTTGATAAAAATGAAGAATTCATAAGAAGATAAAATGAAGGGGATAGCAAAAATTAGACAAATAAGTAAAATCTGCTCTTCTCTGCTCAATGTATATCCAAACTTTCCTCAAAATGCGTTACTTGCTGCCCTTTATTTTAAATGACATACGTGATCCCTCAGCATTTTTGCATTTGACTTAGCCTGTATCAAACTGTGCTTATTAATTGCTTTTTAAATGTTTTTGGTGCCTTTATATTCTGTGTATAGAAATGTGCATTGGTGTGTGTGTGTCTATACGTGTATGCATGTGTTTGTATTCAGTCTACCAAAATAAATCACAAAACTCTTAAAGATCAAAATAGTATTTTTGAATTTTTTGAATGGTAAATGGGGTATGGAAAAGCCTTTGTATTATAGGGGGCTGTATTATGGAGGGTCTTTATATTATGGGGAACTGGGCAGCCCAAAGTACCCAAATTACCAGATAGGTTTTCTTGATAAAGTAGACAGTAATGCTGAATGTTCTATTTTTCCCATCTTTGTAGTCTAATACTCATCATGAGGCAACCGATTATCCAGAAGTAGTCAAGAAACTAAAACTATACCTGTACACAATGATTTGGTTTAAATTTACTTTACCAACTTTTTTTGATAACGCTGCTTTCCTACGTGCTAAACATTCATACTATTCATTTAGGAGATAAAGAGAAACAAAGTAATCACATCCTGAAAACACATCCTGAGTACCTACCATTCTCCCTGACACTTTTCATCTCTTCTTATATTTTTTCTAACATTGTTTTATTTTCATATTTATTCAGGCCACAAATATTTATTGAGCACCTACTATATGCCAGGAAGCCGTCTATGAGCTAGAGCTATAGCAATGAACAAAACAGACAGAAATTCTGTTCATGTGGACCTTTTATTCTCTTCCTACTTAAATACTGAGATTTTGATGAGAAAAGTTTAGTATATGAGGCATGAATGTAGTCACTCATCCATTACTAATTAATGATAATAAGATGAGAAAGCCCAATTGCCCACTAGATATTTAAATCTCAGAATATGCTTTGTGTTTAATTTCTTTTTGTGTTTCGCAGTTGTAATGACCAGATATATTTGTTTTACTTTCTCTAAATTTAACAAGTACTTTTAAAATCTGAGAAAGAACTCTGGCCCTGTAATTTTTTTTCTAAATAATCCAAATATACAGATCTCTGGAAGGTTCTCCCTCATATATTTCAGATAGCTCAGCCTAGAATCCATTCTAGGTAAATACTGTCTAGCTGAGGATTATTCAGTATAGTTTTCCATAAGAATCAGTACATGAAATGTCTTTAGAAAGTAAAGTTAGCAGAAAATACAACATCTGCATTTTGAATATGCACTTGCTACTTGCACATTTGCAAGTACATAGTATCAAATTAAAATGACAGTGACCTGAGAATGAATTGAATTTCATTTTAATTATGTTTGAATATTTATATTCCAACATATTTAGGTGTTTTTTTGAAGGTGTTTCTGCCTTTGTGATAGGCAAGTGTGCTTGGGTGAGTGTGTGTGTGTGTGTGTGTGTGTGTGTGTGTGTGTGTGTGTGTGTAGGTACAATAAATAAAAAGAGTTTTCCCTACCTCTTATGAAGCGTTTTAAAATAAAGATATTTGATTTAAAGCACCGCTCACTTTTACTTTACAAAGGGAGCTATTAGGAAATTTTCGAGACATTATTTGCTGTCATAGCAGAATATAAATAAAAACACTACATACTTAGGTGTGTGATTCTATAGATACCTATCCAGAGAAATGTGAAAATGTTTCCCAAGACACAGTAACCTGTATCTAAGCACAGCATATTTTCAGGCAACTAATACAACACAATAAAACATTATGTCTTGTTACATCAAGAGGATAGCAATTTCAACATTGTAGAATTCCTTGCTCAAGAATTAGCACTGAGCTGAGAAATACTGTTTACTATATAAAATATCTATAAACATCAGTTAAGGACAATTCTTGAAGGCCACTATGTGTAATCTTCATAGGAATCAAAGCGCATTGAGTTATTATGCTATGCTTTAGTGTTCTTTAGGGTTAGGGTTAGAGAAAAGAGAATATGAGGCCAAAGCTTATGTGACAACACTTTATCCAGGAGCACAGGGAAGGAGGAGTAAGAATAAAGCAGAGCGAGGCAGAGGAGGAGGGGCGGTGAGTACAAAGAAGAGCATGGCTGAGCTGACCACAGCTCTGTAACAGGCTGATGGCTCAGTCTCACCAGACATCTTCAGAGAAGCATTATGTAGCTACTGTGTCTTTGAAAAATCTAGCTAGGGGAAGAAGAGAGAAAAATACCTGCTAGCTCCGATCTTCCACTGTTCAAGTTCGCCTCCACAAGGTGCTAACTCCCAGTTTGTTCAGGTGGGGTGGAGCTGGGTCCAAGGCAACAAGGAAACCCAGAAATTGGAGGCATGGGCCACTGTACTGTTTTGCTTCCAAACAACAAAAGCAACATCAGAGGCAGCAGCCAACCTGTCTCCAGGATGCAGGAGTGTTGCAAGTATTACCACAGCCATTCCTGCCAGAAAGCAAGGCAAGTGTGAGGACCTAGGGTGAAGTATCAACTGAATCCAGTCCACGTTACCTGGGGCCTTTACCTATGGGTCTAACTCACAATACATCTCTTTACTCTATTTGAGAATCAACTATAAATCAGCTTTTTTTTTTTGCGGTACGCGGGCCTCTCACTGTTGCGGCCTCTCCCGTTGCGGAGCACAGGCTCCGGACGCGCAGGCTCAGCGGCCATGGCTCACGGGCCCAGCCGCTCTGCGGCATGTGGGATCTTCCCAGACCGGGGCACGAACCCGTGTCCCCTGCATCAGCAGGCGGACTCTCAACCACTGCGCCACCAGGGAAGCCCAAATACAAATCATTTTTAAAAGCCAACGAGAACATGTCATAGGTAAGCAATAGCTTGTAATGGACTTTAAGGAACTATCATATATTCTAGACTTTTTAATGGTTCAAGATCCATTACTGTCTCCTACTGCCACTTTGTTTTTTTCAGATATTCATGGATGGGGATTTTTTTACTTGTCATTTCCTTTCAGTATCTATCTGACTGATCTAGTTTTCAGATATTTTCCCCTGTCTGTTTGACCTTATTTCTCATGCTTTAACATTAACAATTACCAAACCGTAAAACACATAAGCCCCAGAACACTGATAGGAATGCAAATTCTCAAGTTAACCTGACTGAGTTGGAATGCGGGCTCTACTTCTTAGAAACTGTGTGATCCCAGGGAAAGCTTATTCTCTTGCCTATAATATCAAACATGCCTATCTTGAAGAGTCGTGCTGGGAATTAAATAAGTTAATATATAAAAACACTTAGACAAGTGCCTGGCAAAGTATAAGTGCTATATGAATCACAGCCATATGTTTGTCGAGAGATCTTTATTGCAAAAGATTTTCTAACTGAACATGGCCATCTCCTCTACAATCTCTTTAACTTTGGGTCTGGCCAAGAAGAGAGGACTCTACCCAGCATACAATATATATTTCTTGTAGTAGGTAGTAAGAAGAAACAATAAAAGATTTGGGAAAAGGCAAAAAATGAAAAACAGAACGAATCACACAGTTGTCTGTGTTACACAGAAGACAAACATAAATGGAACACTTGGGTTCCATGCCAATGGGTTCCACAATTTAAAAATTTTTAGTGAAGTATATTTTAACATTTAAAGATCAGCAGACACTAAAAGAGTCAAATATATGATTTGCATTGAAATATGCAAATAAAAATATTTAAGTATATATTACAACTATATAAGTGAGCAACTGTGCTTGTATATTCAACTAATTTTAATATTTATTCATTTTACATTGATGCTGTGGGTTTTGTTTTTTCTAATTAATGTTGATCTTTGTTTGTTTCTTCTCTACCCAGTCACTTAAAGGATTTGAGATGACTTCTAGGATTTTCAAACTTAATAGTCACATTTACTACTTAAAATGTGAACCCTTTTTTATAATCAGAAGACATACAATAATTGAGATGAATATCAATTTGGCACAACTGCATTTTAAATAAGGGAAAATCAAAAATTGAAAATGATCACTGTTTGTCTTGTCCATTTTCATACTTATGCTTTAAAACTCTTGGTTACATTACCAAAAAATGAAATCCATTTAACCTCTGAGCATACATCAATTTTGTCTTTCCACTTCACTGATGCATTCTAAAAATCAATACATACACTGAGTTCTTTGAAAATTGTGCTTCCTTTCATTTTGAGAATCTATGCTCTGAACACTAAAAAGAATAATTTGGCATGGATTCCATTTTATACAAAGACAGATTTCCATTATAACTTAATTGACAAATTACTTATATACAAGCTTCCAGGCAGAATTAACTTGTAATTAAAGCCATGTACTAGATCTCACTTTAGCAAACTTTGAAAAAGGACCCATGAAATGTTGCATCCTGTAATTCTACCATCTGCTGCATGGTTCTACATCATATAACCTTTGCCAGGTAGGACTGTTAAATGATTCAATTGTACTTGCAACTAAGGACAATATTATCCCAATTTATTAAGTACAAAAAGGTCCAGATACTCTATCTTATCTCTATCTACTACCAAATTTTTTGCATTTTCTTATCTTCCATATTGCTCTTACATGAATCAATTGTTCCCACCAACCAAACACCTAGGTTGGCATAATTTACTAATTAGAGTATACTTTATAAAAGAGCTATTTGATAAATGCATTAGCTATAGAGAAATGAGATATGATCTCAAGATACATATTTGTACGTGAATTGTCATTTTCATATACAGGAGATCATATGCAAGATCTAAAAATGCTCTCTTATAGAATAAATAATGGCTGAATGTTACATTTTTGCATCATGAAATGCATAATAAACCATTCTTACAAATTCACTTTCGTGCTATCACTAGACCCTAAAAAGGCTTACAAATATTTTTGTCAGTACCTGAATCATCTCTTAGGAAACTGCACAGTGAAAGCCTATTGCTTGTAAATTAAAAAAAAAAAAAAAAAAAAAATCACATCACAGCAGGCAAGCAGAACAGGAAATAATAACAGTCTTTCCTCGCTGCCTCACCAACTATCTCATATTTAGTCAGTAGATTAAGTCATGAAAGATTAAAGCAGAAGCTTGCTCAGGGCATGTAGAAAATGCAAAATACTTGATTTGCAAAAATGTAAAGTGTAAGAGAGGAAAAATGGGTTGGAAAAGCAATGAAGTGTAAAAAGTTCCTGAAGAATCTAAATATCACTCTATCTTATTTTTAAGGGATTGCCACAGTTTGAAGATAAACCATTAAATCTATCAAAATAACCAAGAGGAGAGCAATCTGAATGATAAAGCCATCCTAATGAAATGCAAAGATTTAAAAGAATTAAAAATGACAAGTAAAATTCATTAGAGAACAGCTTTTAACTACTGTAATCAGAAGATTACTTACCTTGTCAATTAACAGCTGTGTGCCTCCTTTGCACAGAGACAAAAGATCCTACAAAGTGTCACAGAGACACTTGTAAGGCAAACAGAATGCGGTCATTTGAGTGGTACACAGAGTATTCATGCTTCCAAGTGAAACATCCAAACATCATTGAATCTACAAGCCCACAATTAACTATGCTTCAATGGGTTAACACTCACTCTTGCAGAATGAACACAGCAGATTTGGGAAGCAATTAAAAGCCAGAAAATAATTACACTTCGATTCATCAACTCCAAGCATGTTTCTCAACAACTAGAAAAGCTCTCCTTAGGTGGGGAAATAAAAGTTCCTGCTCAAAACTCTTCTGAAACTATAGGTATCCAAGAGAAACAATAGATGATTCCCTATTTGGTATTATATAAAAACTAAAGATTCAATCATTTCCTCTGGCAAACTACTGTAAACCTTAAAATGTACAGAAGAAAGGGAAGAAGGTAGAACTTCTCAAACAGAGAAAACATCTCAATTTATAAATGCTCAGCGACACAGGCAGCATTGATTTTTGAAGACAGCTTCGATATGAACAAGCATATTCTAAACTTACAGAATGAACACTGAACAGGGTTACTTGCTTTGGGAACATAAACCTAAGGAGAGTTCCAGGAAAATGACATTTATACAGAATCAATTCATCCCCTTGAAATGAAAAAAGCTACAGTGCATGTTTTTCAAAGCCCATGTTCATCTTTTTATTACAATAAAATGCTAGTCTAAATGATTATTTACAGAAATTACCATACTCCAGGTTTCACCATGATAATTTTATTTATTAGAAAACATGAGTAAAAAATATTTTATTGCATAAGTTCTAAAAATCTGATTTGAAAAAGAAAAATATGTAAAAAGGAAATCAGATAATAAATAATTAGTAGTTATTTTAGAGAATTATTTAATTTAGGGAAACTATTTTGTTAAATAAAACTACTTGCTGTTATCTAAACATTTCCAGGCATTTATGGAGACGTTCTAAAATCAGTCTCAGTAATGCGTTCCACTTACTTGACCTTTTTGTTACAAAAATCTATGTCAGTTCCAGCAGTACTAAACTAAATGGTTAGAGTCCCAATACTGATGTGAATAAGCCTATTTCTGGTGTCATTGAGACTGACTTCTCATGCATAGCAATGCTGAGCCCTTGCCATGGTGGGAAATATTATTAGCAGCCACCCAGTAGGGCGGGCATAGCCTGGTATCCACTGTGCCTGAGATGAAGATCTGTGATCTACAGACTGCTGCTAACAACACAGCACAGTTTATTCTGTATCCTCC
Organism: Aethalodelphis obliquidens; assembly: GCF_003676395.1. NCBI lineage: Eukaryota > Metazoa > Chordata > Mammalia > Artiodactyla > Delphinidae > Aethalodelphis > Aethalodelphis obliquidens. The sequence continues at coordinate 52,600,156 of NW_020837949.1, read as the reverse complement.
AACCTCTCTTTCAGTGTTTCAATTTGACAATAGTTGATGCTCCTGAGATTTGAGCCTTCTCTTGAAATCCAATCAGCTTGCTAGGGTTCTATCATTCTGTCTCCCACTTCCCAACCCTCTTCTACCCACCCACTCCCACTCTCTGAGACTGGCAATAGATACTCATGGGCTGTGACTATCTCCTAGAATAATGTTCCTCTTTTAACTTATGGGATTGTGACAGTTGGGTTTCTCCATCTTCTGGGCTCTACCTGTAGATCCAGTTTCTTCATGTGCCATTTTGACCAGTGACTTGAACACCTGGACCGCTCCCCAAGACCAGCTGGCCTACAGGCTGTTCAGTTATCTTTGTCCTGTCTCTTCTGTGCCCAGCTTCTTTCATTTCCCCAACTGTTCTCACGAGGCTTTATAAAAACCATTGAAGATACAACAACATGGCTGAAATCATGGTTCTATACTGACACTGGGCCTCAGGCATGATCACATGGGCCCTACCCACATCTGAAGTACCTTTGGAGACATTTAACCACCACATCTTCCCATCCTCTGAGGTTCAATACAAAGACAAACAGGAGAAATAAGTTTCTCTCCAGGTATGAACGTGCCCCATAGGTTGCAGCTTTTAATTTCTGGAAACAAAAATATCTTCAAAGGTAAAATGTCTCAATATGGGTTGTTTTTATTCCTATACTTAGATTAAGTTAGAGGAAACTTAGTATTTATACTGGTTGCAATTCTTTTCAAAGTATATGGGTTTTTCTAAGCTTGGAATGTGTGAACAGGTCTTATTCAACCATATAAAGTTAGACACACATCCTCAAATACATGGGTTTCTGAATATGTATTATAATAACCAATTTGGGAAGAAGTGGAAAATAAGAGTATCTGAAGTTTACAATAACAAACAGGGTCATTCCTTCTTGGCTTGGTCTTTTTTTTTTTTTTTTAATAACACTGGTTTGCCCCCAGATGATTAGGAATTCAGAACTAGGAGAGTTCATTTGGAAAGGATTCAGTCAATGAACTGAAATTACTAACAAATTTGATTATAAACACCTACTGTTTCTTACAGCATTCACAATATTTCAGAAAGTCAAAATAATTGCACATATTCACTCAGGAAAACTTTGTAATATTAAACTTTTATCTGTGTGTGTGTGAAATATGCTCCACACTATATTTACTTACAGTAAATGTAGTATATTTACCCTTGCTAGGCCAATTAGCAGAATTTCAAATTATATGGTACACTAAAAAATTTTCTGTTTAAAATTCTCTTTTTTTATAAAGAGGATCAAGAGTTTAAAAAATAAGAGTTTAAAAAATAAGATCCCTTTGAAAACTCTTAACTCCAAAGAGCATTGATTTGTTCTTTTCTTTGAGCATCAAAGAAACCAGAGGCTGTTATTAAAATACTTTTTATGTTAATAGTAGATATCAATCATCAAATTGCCAATAAATGTGGTTACCTAAAAATTGAATATCTAGGGAATTGTCAACTGCTGCTAATTTAGTTGAAGAACTGAAATTATCTTCAGAGAGTTAATTTCCTTTACACTCCAGAAGATTTTTGCACTTATATAGATCACCATGAATATTTTTCATTGAAAACGGAGATCCCTGGGAATCACGTTTTTCCAAATGAGTGGTTCATATGAGTTGGTGACTTTATTTTAACTACTTAGATTAGCCCTACAGGTTAGCTTAGTTAGAAGGAAAGTAAGGGTACAATTTCAGATCTACAAACCCCAAGCCCAGTCCTACTCCAAAACCTATCTTCAACTTGATAATCAATGGCCTTTCACTCAAAGAGAGAATTATTTTTGCTTTTTTTTTTTCCCTCCATGTGGGTCATACAACAAACTGTATAATATAGTCTTCTCCTTCATATGAAAAAGATTTAAAGTATTTTATTTTGTTTTGAATTTTGGATTTGAATGGAAAAATATAAAGAGAATATTAGGATAGTAGGCACTTGTGAGAAAAAGAAATGGTAAGGAATGCTTAAGACCCGTTTTTCCCAATATACAATTCTGAGTTCAAGAAAGCCTAACTGGGAAACATATGTGGATAAAACAGAGAGACACTCTGGATCTTATTTTTGATTATTTAAATGATCTATTTTGCATTTGAACATACACTTATATTCGAGTCTTAAAATAATTTAGGATGGGGCTTCCCTGGTGGTGCAGTGGTTGAGAATCTGCCTGCTAATGCAGGAGACACGGGTTCGAGCCCTGGTCTGGGAGGATCCCACATGCCGCAGAGCAACTAGGCCCGTGAGCCACAACTACCGAGCCTGCACGTCTGGAGCCTGTGCTCTGCAACAAGAGAGGCCGCGATAGTGAAAGGCCCACGCACCGCGATGAAGAGTGGCCCCCGCTTGCCACAACTAGAGAAAGCCCTCGCACAGAAACGAAGACCCAACACAGCAAAAATAAATTAATAAACTCCTACCCCCAACATCTTCTTTAAAAAATAATAATAATAATAATTTAGGATGGCTCATAAGTTGTCTCTTCGTACTTATTCTATCTCACCAGTTCAATCTTATTATCGACATTTACAGATAATCTGCAGGGGCTATTTACCAATGTCCCTTCATGTGTATTTGGGGTATTCTGATTGCTCATGGAGAGACAAGTACCATATAGATCTTGAACAACTGATACAATATTTGTCCCAAAACGTACAAGCAGAAAGATTGAAAGGTTCCACTTGGTATTCCACCAAGAAATAATTCTTAGAATTGGATAATGTTAGAGCTTCCTGAAGCTTAGAAATCATTTTGTTAAATTCATGGAGTTTGAAGGAAGAGAAGAGGGCTCTTTAGATTTGAAGAAGAGAATAAATTGTTTCAGATATAAGGGCTGTTTCAAAGAAAAAACTAAAGTATAGAAAATTGGATATAGAGTGATTTGCTTTTCATAGGTCAGTGACAGAATAATCCATAAGACTAAAATACAGCAAGATGAAAACCTTGCTCAGTAGAGACAGCAAAGTGAGAAGAATGAGCACAGATTTTTTAAATAGTGAAGGAATATATAAGAAAAATCCATTTTCCAAAGATGTTCATTTTAGAGATCATGTAAATCTGCAGCTATACCTCAGAATGGTCTTCATGTAATTTAAAATTAATTTGGTAACATCTTGATCCTCTGATGACCTATTTTCCTTCATTTCTCCCTTATTTCCTTTAACAACTGATTGTGGGCATTTATTTACCATAGGCTGAGCTTATGCATAATGTTCATAGTGGTGAACAAAACCAGCCCTGGAGGAATTTATAAGCTTACAGTGGATTGGAAGTGAGCAATATTGATCAAACAACTAAAGAAATGTAAATTTATGACTCATAAGGAAGCATTCAACAAGTTATGAGAACAGCCAATAGAAGGAGGCATATCAAGTTGGAAAGGTTAGGAAGGTGTTTCTGAAGAACAGGTGATCCCACTCAGTTCCTTCCCTGGCTACTTGCTAATCTGATTCAATCCTACCTTCAGTTTTGTCTATTTATTTTTTTCTTTTCCTGGCACTAAGTTTCAAATTTCCGGTCCCTGATGAAGGCTGTTTTTTTTTTTTCCTCCAAACATGAAGAGCAACCTTAGCTCTATTAGGTGCACAATAGCAAAAGCTAGCTCATCTCTGCTGCTCCAACATCCCTTGGCTAACTGTCCCCTATCTCTGAAAGTCTAGCTTTGTTATAGCATTTGTAGCTCCCCTCATCAAATTTTATGTATCAAACCAAAACACTCAGGAAACATCATGCTTTTCACATTTCAGTGTAAAGAAAATCATCAGTTCATTAATTTTTGATAGATTTCTAACTGTGGATGGATTTGAATATGTAGTAAAGATTTAGTTATTTTTCCCCAATAAGTTTAAGGTGTGTATGTGGGGATTCTTTATTATAAAAAATAAAAATGAAAAACATAATATGTTTTAGACTTGCTACAAAATGTACTTAAAAGTTATAGGAAGACCGCTCTTTATAACAGATCGCCTCTCACATTTCTGGGGATTTCTAGATTGAGCAGAGCTGAAGCAGAACTGAATCGGTCCACTCATCCAAAGGGGATCTTCCTCAGGACACACAACCAACTGGACTGAGGCCAGATGACATGGCTGCCATTGATGAACTATGAAGGGTTGCTTGGATCTTTATAGATCAGTTCCTTATTAATCAAAATCCTAACAAATGCAAATGAAAGAAATGTTTTTTGGACATAAAGAGCTTACTATAGAGTTTCCTATATTCAGAAAGAAAGTTCTCCTCCTGAAAATGATGTAATTCTGCACATTCAGTCTTTGGAAAACTCTGATTTTAGTTAGTGCAAATGCACCAAATAACAATAACTGTAATTTATTTAATTCTTACAACATGTATTTCACAGCAATCCCACAAGCAAAAGAGCAAAAATTATGCTCATTCTTTTCAGGTGAACAGACTGAAACTGCAAGAGTCTTCTCATTCTCTCACACGCACAGTAAGTCTGCAAATTTAATTAATTTCAATAGGATTTGATTGAAATATCTTCAAAATATATCTAGAATTTGACTACTTCTTACCACTGCCACTATCATCACGCTGATCCAAGCCACCATATTCCTCCTCAATTATTGCAATATCTCCTAACTGCCTTCCCTGTGTCTGGACTTGCGTACCTTCGGTCTATTCTCAACCCAGCAGCCAGAGTGATTCTGTAAAATTATAAGTCAAACCATGTCACGCCTAAGTTGAAAGCCTTCACTGGTTTCCCACGACCCATACAGGGCTCCATAATTGAGCTCCTAAGTGACTCTGTTTTCATCTTCTCATCTCCTACTACTACCAAACTTGTTCACTATATACCAGCCACACTGGCCTCTTGCTGCTCCTTGAACATGTCAGGATGAATCTCATCTCAAAGCTGTTAACAAAGTATTTCCCCTTTTTGGAAAACTTTGCAACTAGATATCTGCACAGTTAGTTCATTCAGAAGTCACTTATGAGAGAAGCATTCTCTGGGTCACAATATCTAAAATAACAGTCCTCCTATATCAGTTCTTGTCCCCATTCATTGTGTGCCTTTTTTTCACTTCCACTTAATATCTAAATTCTATACATTTTACTTTTTCATCTTTTTGAGTTGCCTGTCTGCTCCAACTAGAATGTAAGTTTCATAAGGACAGCTTTATTCACTGCAGTATCTGCAATACCCCCAAGAGTGTTTGGAAGAGGGACAGTGCTTAATCAGTATTTGTTGACTAAATAAGTGATGCTCCCAGAAGTTGAATAATTAATTGAAGGTCATATGGCTAAGAGTAAAGGACCCTGTCATCAAATTTGGTCTTTTTCTTATTTCATGATGTTTTACTTACTAATCTGTGACAGCGACCTAACTTTCTTAAGCTGCATTTGCTACCTTCTAAACATAGAACCGTAAAGAGAATGTCCAGATATAAAACATGTACCCTAGAACCTGACTCTGGGTGGAGAGATGACCAAGTAACATTTAATTTTCCAGCTCCAGTTGGAACATCTAATATCTATATTCAAGAACCACTGTCAGGGCTGCACTTCTATACCCTTATCTTCCATTCAAAAATGGAATCTCTGTATCTCTTGGTCTTTACAGAAATGTGTTCTTTGTTAAATGGGTATGTATATTTTGGAAGATTAAATGAGATTTGATACAATTGAACATGAGAAGTGGCAGTTCCATTTTGAGCCTTTCAAAGCTGAAAGAGTTATGATTAAAAAGAAATTAAAATTAAAAAAAAATAAAATGGAGGAAAAGAACAAGAGCCACAACCGCTACTTCAGAACTGTCATAATAAACAGCCCCATACTCCATCTCCTTCTATCTCCTGAATGAATAAAGTTGGCCTCGTTTTATCTTATAATATCATGGTTTCAATCCAGTGGAAAATTTTGAAAATGTAAAATATTTTTTCAAAAGAGTAACGATGGTAAGAAAAGGAAGTTAAGAAAAAATTTTTAAATTCTATTTCTCAGACTCCTTCATTTCTTCTTCAATTTTCATTTTACCCCCTTACAGAGGAGCAGATAAAACTGGAAACACTTCTGGAAATAACTGAAAAGCTTTTAGGTAGAAAGTAAATATCTAAGACAGATAACAAACTCTTAAAACACAGCTTTAGACAAATTGAAATTCTTTGGTTTTATATTGCCTTAACGCCTTATCTCATTCACCAAAGTAGAAAATATTTAGATAATATTGTAGGAGAAAGAAAACCCTTCCTATGGCAGGCTTTCCTGTCATAGTAAATATCCCTCATTGATGGGAATAAAATGTCATGAACTCTTGTGTATTGGTAGAGAATGGTAAGAAAACATACAACACATTTTCTAGCTATTTTAGCTAGAAAATGTGTTGTATGTTTTCTTGCCATTAAGAATTTTAGAAATGGTTGGTCTTGCTTCTAATGTGTTATAGCCTCTAAAGGCTGGTAAGCAACAGTCTTTGGAATCAATAGATTCTATTTTCTCAACAATCTATTAATTCCAAAGACTGTTGCATACCGGTCTTTAGAGAATATAACACGTTAGAAGCAAGACCAACCATTTCTAAAATTCTTAATTGAGTACTTCCAGTGAGTTCATGTTATGTTAAAGGGAGGTAAAATTTGGGATTTATTTACCCAGCGAAGAATGTACTGATTACACTTTATTCCCCTCAGTGCTCAAGTCATTGAAGCAATAATATACTTTGAGATACTGTGGAAGTCTGAAAAATTAGTTTGTCTTCATGGTACAACCCACCTTACTAATGGGAAACAATTTAGACACTTGAGACATTCTAACTCATTCTCCCATTAGTAGGTTTGTAAACATTTAATGTTAACTAATAAAATCATGTCCTCTTTACTCTCAACAGCCATAGAAAGCATCTATTAAAGAGTAATGCCTTCTGAATATAGCTCTTATTAGCCTTGTTTATTTACTACAGAAACTATTTTAATATGAAAGTGGCTCTAATAGAACGTGCAATTAATAAACGTGAGAACAATAGTTCAACCAGATGTCATATACTAAAGTTTCCCTGATGGCCTTTCTGGAAATATTTTTAAGTTGGAGAACACTCTAGGTGCTTTTATATACTGACATAGTTAAATATCTTTCACTGTTAATTCACCTAATTTCCGTTGAATCCCCTTGATTAGCTTAAGAAAGGGAGAAACTTGGGGAATCTAATATAATATTTTTCATAAAAGAAAAAATAAGTGATTAGGAAGAAGCAGTGTTTCTGACATTTTAAAATACCACACAATCATATTTTCAAATTCATGACTTTTAAAAAGCTTTTAACTTAAGCAGAACATAAACTGCTATAGCACCAAGGGCCATGAGGTTTTCTCTTTTCCTCTTTCTGTTATTTCAAAATCTTTGTGAAGAATAATCCATTTCATTAAATCATCTCCCTCAAAACAACATCCAGTTAAAACAGTTCTAATTTTTAAATGCGTAACTTTTGTAAGCAATTTCATCCGTTATAGAAGTTAGGAACTTCTACTTTAAAAATTGTCAGGAACTGCAAATCAAAACCGCAGTGAGATACCATTTCGCACCTGTTGGGGTGGCTATTATCAAAAGAGTCAGTGATCACAAGTGCTGGCAAGGGTGTGGAGGAAAGAGAACGCTTCCTTGTACAGAGCTGGTAGGAAAGTAATCTGATACAGCCATTATGGAAAGCAGTATGGACGTTCTTCAAGAAGTTAAAGATAGAACTGTCATGATGTAGAAAACCAATTTCTGGGTACATATCTAAAGGAAATGAAATCATTATCTCAAAGAGATAACTGTACTCCCATGTTCATTGCAGCATTATTCATCATATCCATAATAACAACCTAAGTTTCCATTGACAGATAAATTGATCAAGAAAATGTGGCATATATATACCTTCTTTTTTAAGGCGGAATAATATTATTCCGCCTTAAAAAAGAAGGAAATCCTGTTCTTTGTTATAGCATGAATGAAACTGGAGAGCATTAAGCTAAGGGAAATAAGCCAGAGAAAGAAAGACAAATACTGCTTGGCATTACTTATATGTGGAAACCACCCCGCCTCCCCCAACAAAAAAGAAAAGAAAATCAAACTCATAGAAACAGAGGGTAGAATGGCTTGGGGGTAGGAGAAATGATGAGAGGTTGGATAAAGAGTACAAACTCTCAGTTATAAGATGAATAAATTCTGAGGATTTAATGTATAATGTGGTGACTATAGTTTGACAATACTGTCCTGCATCACTGAAATTTGCTAAGATCTTAAGTATTCACAATTTTAACAAGGTAAATATGTAGGTGATGGATGTGTTAATTCGATTTGGGTATGCTTTAACCGTGTATATGTGTATCAAATCACACGTTGTATACCTTAAACATATTCCAATTTTATTTGTCAATTATACATCAATAAAACTGAAAAAACATTGTCAAACTTCTTTTTTCACTGATTTACTACGATTCTGTTGTCCATTATTTCGATCAATAACCTTCCTGCCAAAATTCTACACCCTCCTACCTCTCTGCCTTTACTCCCCTCCTCCCTCCCCATCTAAACTCTTATGCAGCTCTTAAGGATCCCATGAAACTGCTTCCCTGTAACTTCCCTGGGGCAACCAAGTCTTTTGAAGAAAGTGACACAATAGAGCTGATTACTGAGTCTGAATTTACAGGGAAAGAAACATCAAAGGAGCATTCTACACTGTGTAGATAGCTCTTCACTGTCACTGTATCAAATATCCTCCACTGTCCTCCTAACTACAGTCTCCGCACATATCTTCTGATGCTAGATTATCTCACTTAATATTCTGTAGGAAATTGAAGCCATTAGACAGGACCATACTCACTGACCTAATACACTCCACACGGCCCCTTGTGGGCCACCCCTAGGCTCTTCTTCCCATTGCCTTCACCTCATTGTTCCAGCAGTGCTTTAATTCCTGATAAATGGAATGTTGCCTGCCATATCAGTAAATAAAGGATGTCACAGTCATCAGCGATTGCAGCCACAGCCAATGGTAAGCTGGTGAGCCCTGAGGAAACTCAGGAAGGAAAAGAACACCTGCCATCTAGCAGCCATCAGACTGCAGCCACTCCTGAAGCTGAGCCCTGAGGAAACGCAGGATGTGAAAACCCTGCAGAAACTCAGGATTTGAAAACACAGGATGCTGGCCCCAGATAGCTGAGGTGTATATCAAAGGAATGATTTCAGTGAGCCCAGACTCTTGCATGTTCCCATACAGAGCAAAGCACTTCAAATCCTTAACTTGAGACTTCTAGTTCTCTTTAATTTATGGTAATCTTTTGTTCCTACTACCGCCCTTTGTTGCAAAACTCCTGTATATACTGGGTCCTCCCTCACCTTGGAGCAGTTCTCTCAGGTTCACTTGATATGCTGCCTCCTGGGCTTGAAGTCCTAAAAATTCCCACGGAATAAAACATAACTCTCAACTTTTCGGTTGTGTATATTTTTTAGTGGACATTCCCAACCCCTCCTGTTCTCAGAAAACCATCCTAGCATCACCTCTTTTTCTCATACATTCACCCACTCACAATTCTATCCTTCCTGTCAGCCTGCAAACATGCTTAAGCCTCTAGCATTTTTAAGATTCTCATTCACATCATGCTGCTTAGCTACTACATTTCATTTCATACAAAAATTTCTTCTAAGAATCTTTCAGTAACAATTACATTAAATATCACAACCATATTATCAAAAATTACTTGTACATAAGTAGTTGCACTGCTCACCAATGTTCTTCTTATGTGTATAAGGAGGTTCTTTATAACTGATTTTTTCCTTTACCTGAATATGTATGTCTGTAATTTTTGGCCTGAAAAGGGAGTACAGATTATTTTAATCAAACTCTTTTGACTATACAAGATATCCAACTCCAACTGGCATAACATAATTGGAATTTATTGACTAACATAAATGAACACTCCAGGAGATAGTTTTTATTTCAGACACAGCTGTATCCAGATACTTAAATAATATTATCAGTACTCCACCTGTCCCTGTTTCTCATCTTTACTTTCCCTGGTGTTTTGTTTTGTGTTGTGTTGTTTCCTACAGACTGATATTTTCCTTGTGGTGTCCCCTGGCACCACAGGTGAATAATCCTATTAAGAGCAGCAAAAGACCTGGGCGGATGCTAAATTCCTGACTGGGATCATGTGATCATCTCAGAATCAATCTTCGTAACCTGACACAGGGAATATAAGATTTACACCATCTTGAATATTATGTGAAACTCTGACAACAAAGTTAAAATTTAGAAGCAAAGGATAATTTTATAATAATAATTCAGGGACCAGGGGTTAAACATAGTCGATAGGTTAGAAGTATTTAAAGATCTACAGGCAACAGTTATTTTACAGCTGACTTTTATGTAACCTCTAAAAAGAAGTCATTCTGATATTATTTAAATATCAAATTTTATCATGAATCCAACAAAACCAATACAACAAAACTGAAGAAGATGGGGTAAAAACAAAATGAAATGAAAGATGAATTTCATTTATGAATATAGAAAAACTTCCAGAAAACATTAAGAATCTAGCAGCATTTCAAATGCAGAAATGCAAGAATGGTCTGATGTAGGAAATCTATCAAAATTAAGGGAATGATCACATCATATGTCAGTATACTCAGAAAACCCATTTAGTTAAAAATAAGTAGCCTTTTATAATAAAAACTTTAAGTAGAATAGCAATAGAAGAATTGTTTTTTCTACTAAAAATCTATTTTAGTGGGCATCATTTTGTTCACTCAGCACATTTGAACACCCTCCCCCCACGTAGGGAATGCCTCATCTTATGAGTTCATACCTCCTCAAGGTACAAGCTAAATACTTTCCAGGCTGTACTTACAAAGGGCTATTTTGCAAAGTATATACGTATTTTCTACAAAGCTATAAGGGACTGAATCAAAAGTGTCCCTGGGTTACTTTTTTTCTTGTCCTCTTCCAGTGGCCACTATCTTATTTTAGTCAATAACAACTAATCTTTTGAAAATTCACTTAACATGTTTTGACAGAAATTATTATAAAAGTTTCTGGAATTTATTATTTTATCAATTTTTATATTGGGTCATCATTTCAGACTTCGGTTCTCCATAATCTTTGATTGAAGATTTTTAACTGCTTCCTAATTTCTTGAACAAGCTCTTAGAATATCCTGACCTGAATGCATTTCAAAAATCTAATGGTTTATTACCCAAGTGCATTTCTGAGGCTTGAGTTTCCTCTTTATGATATATAGTAGGGGAAGGTAAAAATTAAAAAGCTCACACCTGCGATTCCCAAGCAAGAGCCTTATTCCCTCTTTGTGTATTTTCACTTTCTGAATATAGCTGAAACAAGAAAAAATATAACAAAAAGAATCCCTAGAGTTCTTCTTAAACAATAGGCTATTCTGTGTTGCCTTTCTGATTATATTTATATATCCTCATGCCACTCTGTTGAATTCATCTTTTTTGGGAGTTCCTTATTCAGTTTGTGTAGAGTTTTTATTCACACTGATATATTAAGTCACCCAGATACCTGAAGGGAGAGTACATGATTTGGCTCCCTCTGCTGCAGTGCCCCAGATTTCAGGTAATAGTTTCGAAGAGAAGGTCAGTTTGGATGAATTAAAGAAAGTTCATACTCTATCAGATACCCACATGTTTAAGAATTGTTGAAAGAATATTTCAAGTATAGTCCAGTGCTCAGTCTTTTATTGAAAAGCATTGGTTTGTAGGTATACAATCTGCTGGGCAGTAGGAACTAAAAAAGGAAAAGAAGGCACAGAGGGACTTTCTACAAGCCTGGACTCCTGAAGTTTCCAGAGGTGCCTTCCCAAGTGTAGAAAGGAAATGTTACTAGGGCCTCAGAGAAAACTGGACTCAAGAACATGGAAAACAAGAGTGTTATCCTTCTAACATTTATGCAGGTTTCTCTCCTTTGCTGAGTGACCTTGTTTCTTCCTATTTCAGACTAAATCATTTTAAGGGCTGGGTCATGGAAAGCAGTCCTCTAAATAAAGCCTCATATTTCCACCTACAGAGGAGCTAAAACTTAACCCTTCTCTTTCCAAGCTTGAAACTCTGGAGAAAGGTCTCTGACATGCCTAGCTTAGGTCAACCTCTCTTCCCCATTCTAATCACTTGCCACCAGGGCATATTGGTCTTTGCTAGACCCAGGCTGGGACAGGTCCCAACTCTTGACAAATTAGACAGAGAACAAATAGAGTTTGTAAGAAAATTACAGGAATAACAAGAAGGACTTCATGATTAGGGAGGGAGAAAGAAGCATTTCTCAGAAGGATGCTCTTGGAAGGTAAATGTTTATGTGTGAGTGTGGGGTGTGTGTGTGTGTGTGTGTGTGTGTGTGTGTGTGTGTGTGTGTGTGTGTGTGTGTGTGTGTGTGTGTGTACATACACACAAAGCTCTTCTGCATACTTGAAAATTTTTATTTACAGAAATACTTGCAAATATTTATACTCACAGAGAAACATATTTCCGTTGTTAAAATGTGGTCCTGTCATACATTTTAAATTGGAAATATAGCAAAATGGACCTGAATTTGAGAATAAGAAAATTGTGCTCTAATGAGACAGAAGAACAGGCTACAAGCTAGTGCCTGAATTGGCCATTTAGTGATTATTGCTGTGAGTAATGTTCTATGGGAAGTACTCCTTTCTGATACCACAGTTTCATTTATATATTTCTTGGATAATCATGCCTTTGTCTGAGTCTCCTGACCCCTTCATCCCATGAAATCACTCTATACAAACATTCTTAACTTTAAAAAATGTCCTACTTATCCTTAATGAGCTTGTAATAAACTTCTGTAATGGCATGGACTTTTAATTTCATATACATAGTCTCATCGGAGACATTTAGACTAATGACACATGAGTCTTCTGGGGGGAAGGCCTTGCCCTTCAAGCTCTTTGTACCCCTTCACACTCTATTTAACTGAATCATTCTGGATAAAGAGGTTTAAAGAATTTCTCTTGCTACCTTGCCCAAGGTCATTATGGCAAACAGGCCTTGTACATATATGTTTCCTTCTTTCATAAATGCAGCCACATGGTAAATAAACAGGCCAACCCTGGAAATTCTCCCTCTCTTGTCCTCTGCCTACTGGGTATTGGTAAGTCTCTGCTGGTTTTGTTGATGTAGGAAAGTGCCTGCCCATCCTCTCTGTTGTCCAATCACAAGTCATGCTCAGTGAATCCCAGTCACCAGCCTTGAGCACTGGACTTTAGTCAGTTATTTCAGAGGCCTCTTCTCCCGGGCACAAACTCAGCTCAGCTTCCACAACTGTCTGCAGTCTTTTAAGTGTCTCTAAGTGTCTTGTTCTTCACAGTGGAAAATTTTCTAGACTAGTTGGGCACAATATTGGCTCTTTTCTCAATTATACATTCTTAGATGACTTTGGAATTAATCTGTTCACATAGAGGTTAATGGTGAGATTCTCAGTCACAGTGCTGATTTTTAAATGGCAAATCACAAATTTTAAAAGATCCCAGATAGACCTCTTATACTCTATGACTATAACATATCTAGTCTGTAGCTTTATTTCTCTTTCTAATACTTTGCCCTCTAGTCCCAATTCAGGGCAACTAAACCTGGCATAGGAAGGCATTTAGAAAAATGTAAGGATAACTTTATTTTTAATGAAGTGTTTCTTTTTAGTAATGTGCTCACACTTCTGATAACATTCACTCCCCTTGGAGAGAGATCAGTGAATAGAAGTTATTTATAAATTGGTAATGACTGCAGGCAAACACTTAGGTTTTAGGAACATTGTTTCAACTTCATAAAATATTCATATAACACAACAGCGTACTTAATTAGGTAGAATATAATAAAAATAGTATCAGGCTGCAGTAATATATACAATACCATTCTAAATGTCACACTTACGTAATATATAAAAAGTCACAAGATGGGGCATGTTGCCACAACTCTAAAAAGACAGAGCTCACAGTATTTTCCCAATCACCCAACCCTGTCTTTATAACTTTCCAACAATAATTATAAAGATTAAATGAAAAGGTGTAAATAAAATAATTAAGTATGTTATCTGGTAGAAAAGAATGGATATTTAAAATGCTCTTAATTACCAATATTTTAGGTACTGTGTTATGCTTACTGTGTTCAGCATTTTGCATGTATTATCTCATTCAAGCTTTTTAAATTTGTAATTAGCTAAGAAGTTATCATGGTTCAGTAAGTTACTTAAAGTCACACAGATGGAATATGATGAAGACTCTGCACTTAAACCTAGATCATGTGGCTTCAGAGCTCCTATAGTTAGTTACTGATATTAACCTGCTTCAATTCCTAAGAATTTACTGCCTGGAATCCATGTGAAGCTAATCAGGTACTAAGAGAATTTTAAGAGGATGACAGTCTTCCAATGCTCATTGTTATTTCACTCAATAACCCTAAGAGAATTGTCATGGAGTTTTGATGTGTCAACTTCACTAGACTTAGCTATGGGAAAGGAAGGGAGGGTAGCAGTCGTTTTGTACCAGACACACACCTTTTCCCAGTTATTCAAACAAACACTAATCTCAGTGCTGCTGTGAAGGGATTTCTGCAAATACAGTTGACCCTGGAACAACGCGGTGTTAGGGGCACTGACCCTCCACAAAGTTGAAAATCCATGCATAACTTGTAATAGGCCCTCAGTATCCATGGTTCCTCCGTAGCCACAGTTTCAAATCCACGGATTCAGCCAACGGTGGATTGTGTAGTGCTATAGTACATAGTGAAAAAAAAATCCACGTGTAAGTGGACCCACACACTTCAGACCATGTTGTTCAAGGGTCAACTGTACAATTAAAGCCCTGAGTAGCTGATTTTAAAGAGAAGAGATTATCTTGGATGGGCCCGACGTAACCTGGTGAGACTTTAAAAGGAATTAAACTCTTCCTGGTGAAAGAGACCCCTAAGAGCAGTTTAGACTACAATTACTGCCCCTTCCCTGGATTTTCCCTTTCTCACTACCTGCCCTATAGATTTCAGACTTGCTTAACCAGCCTTCACACATAATCACATAAACTAGTTTCTTGTACTACACATCTTCCTATAAATAGGTATGTGGGTAGGTAGGTAGATAGGTAGATAGATGGAAAATAGATAGATAGATAGATTGATAATCTGCTTTTCTGATTCAACCATGACTGATACAAGCACTATCAGTGACAGATTCTGATTCTGTGGGGCCTGAAGCTTACACAGTTTGGAGTGTATGTGGATATTTAGGTATCAAAATAAGTATTTAGGTTGATAAAAGACTCACAAGAAATTAATTTTTAACATCTGACAAATATCACAAGATCACATAACCCGGAAAAATGGTCTATTTTTATTGTGAACTGTCTGACACAGCTTTAAAATACTTTTTTCTCTAAAATTTTTAACATTTTACTACTTGATTGTCTCTCCATTTAATGAAAATTTGGTATATAAAGAGAATTAAAAAATACAGTCTGTTCTGCAGCACCGTTGACTGAAACTTGTTTTTTATTAATAATAATTTTGACCAGATGTCAGATAAAAACCAGTTCTTCACTTATAATTGTAACACGTTTGATGGTTGCAATACTTTTTCCACAGACTGGCTCCAGGCTCCATGTATTTTGAGCCCTATTCTCCCTCATTACCTATATACTCAGAGGCTGGGGTACTCTAGGATGCATTTGTATTGCAATAGGACCTTTGGCACAGAACCTTCAAGGCACAATGTTTAGTGAGTAGGCACAACAGGCAGTTGGACTCCTGGAAGCCACTCCCACACCTGACAGCCAGCTACACCTTATGAAGACATCCTATTGAAGCCAAACTAAGTGTATTCTCAACCCAAATTCCCATTAGAACCCCAAATGCCGGCAAGTACTCCAACACTACCAGACTTGAGTTAAAAGAAGTTGAAAGAGATGGCCATCTTAACTGATTGTGCATGAAGTATCTTACTTCTACAAACTGCATACAAACGTATGATCATATTTGGTAAACTGAGTAACAGCTGCCCAGCATGGCTACATCCTAATCCCCAGGCCTGTGCAAATCCACTTTTATGGAAAAGGAGACTTTGCCTATGTGATTCAATTAAGCATTTTGAGATGGGGAGATTATCTTGGGTTATCAGGAAGTGGGCACAGTGAGTCCTAAGTGTTCTCATAAAAGGGAGGCAGAAAATCAGAAAAACAGAATACAACATAAGGATGAACGCTAAAGATTAGAACGATGAGAGGAAAGGGCCAAGAACCAAGGAACAAAGGCAGCCTCCAGAAGTTAGAAAAATCAAAGACACAGATTTCCAACCGAGAAACCTCTAGAAGGAACACAGCTCTGCCAACCCTTTGGTTTTAGACTTCTGACCTCTAGAATTGTAAGAGAAGACATTTGTACTCTAACCCATTATATGGTCATTTGTTATAGCAGCAATAAGAAACGAATACACATGTGTATGCCTTGCTGGGCCCCTTCCAGGGCTCTAAAGGGATCCCATGCTGGTGAGGGGTTCCGAAGCATAAGCTCCATTGCAACATCCATA
This sequence comes from Aethalodelphis obliquidens, assembly GCF_003676395.1. Classification (NCBI taxonomy): domain Eukaryota; kingdom Metazoa; phylum Chordata; class Mammalia; order Artiodactyla; family Delphinidae; genus Aethalodelphis; species Aethalodelphis obliquidens. The sequence goes on along the minus strand of NW_020837949.1, from coordinate 52,583,591 downwards.
CACCAAAAAAAAAAAAAAAAATGTAGATGCTTCCATGAAGAAGCCCTAAGCCCTGGGAGACAGTCAAGGTGGAGAAGTGCCCTGTGCCAGCTAGTAACATGGTGCCCCATCAAGCAATACATTTTGTTTGGTATACATATAAGAAAAAAACTCAGTGCTGGTCCCAGCAGGCTGGCTTTAAGGCTGAGAAGAAAGGCAGCCAGGGGCAATACTACTCTGAACAATTCATTTCTAATTCAGTGTGCCTGCCTCATTCCTCTAAACACACGCTCTGCAGTTAATTTACCGGCATGCCTTAGAAGGCAGCTGCTCTAGCTAGCTCCTCTCAGAGGATTCTTCCTCTTGTCAGGTGGCTCACTGAAGTATTTCTTTTAACCAAATACATTCCCCTGGGAGAAGTGATGGTGATTTTTTTTCCCCAAACTCATTATGTTTCCAGTTATATTTTAGTGGCTTTTGTGGTCTGACTTCCCAAGCAGTTGCCCTGCTGGCCATCTACTTAACACTGTTCTGGAGACCATCATAGAAGCCCGTACCCACCTCAATTCTTGCCATTTTGGATGACTCTTAGGTAAAATGCGTGTGGTTTAGAGAAGAGAGCAATATCTTGGGAGTAAACCAGAGTCCAAATCTGCTTCTGCCACTTACAGCGTGTCTGCTTAACCACCCTGAGCCTCAGCAGAACCACCTTCAACTGAGGCTAATAATATTTACCACCAACGTGTAATGAGGATTAGAGTTAATCACAAGGACATCTCTAGTTTGCTGTAGGCACCTAGAGGGTAGAGGACAGGGTGGCTGCCCAACACCCTACAGTGTACCCCACCAGAAAGGAACCCTACTGTTCCTTATAATCGAGCAAAGTTCAGGACTTTTGTTCCATAGTTTTATGAAGAGCCTTCTCTAAACAAATAATAAACAAACAGCTAGATGTGAGCTCTATTCCAAGCCACATTTACAGTTCACCCAGCTCTTGAGTGTTCAGTTAGGTGAGCCAATATTATTTAAGCTAGTTTGATTGTTTTCAAGTTATTACAACTGAAAGCTCCCTAACCAATCATGGTAGACATGGAGTTGGACTGGGCTACTTCCCCTTCAAGGAAGGACTTGTTGCCCCCGATACAGGGAGTGTTGTTGGTGAATAGTCAGCTGTCAGCCCTTCAAGGATTGTTTCCAAAGTAGAGAACTGCCTCACCCGAAGTCAAGCTCTTCTGGGGCAGACAATATCTGGTGACTTGCTGAGGTGCGGCCATTTGGACCTAACTCTGGACAACTCTGAGTGGTCATTTAAAGTCCAGAGCTCCCTGTGGGGTCAGTAATGGCTGTTGTTCAGGCCTGCAGTGCAGCTGTACCTCTCCTTCTTCCAAATCCTGTTTCACCTCCTTCCCTAGTAAACATCCTGAACCCTAAACCCTCTTTCAGAGTCTGCTTCCTGAAGGACATAAACTGTATCGCTGATAAACCAACACTCAACCGTCCAATAAACATTAGCGGACAGTTTATTAAGAGTAATACACAATGTTAGTAGTCCTAAAACAGAAGCTTGCTGAGGGCAGGGATTTTTTTTTATTGATTAGCTATAACCAGCACCAAGAACAATGCCTAGCTACTCACGCATCTATCCAACAAATTGCGATTCACTGTCTTCTATATGCCTTGCTATTTAGAACACAGTTAGTGAATAAACAAAGAAATGGATGATTGAGTGAAATATTAAGCTCTTCCTCCACAGATGCAAACAACTTTAGTTAAATCATTTGAAAGCAAGGGCAGTATTTTAAGCTTTTTCATGGTCCTCTTCTTTCTCCACATGAAGCTATTCTCCATTCTTTTCACTTTCTATAAATCAGGGTGTATAGGGTAGTCTGCATATACTTCTCTGATTGCCCACCTTATTCACTACCAATCTTCCTCCATAATAATTATCTGAATAGTGTTAAACTTCCTCCTGTGAGTCCCCCATGGCATGAAACCTAACAGGTATGTGTTGATTGATCATTTGTTCTGCTGACATTCCAGTTCAATTTACATTTAAGATGGGTCTCTACTTTTCTTTTGCTTCCATCCCACATTCCAGGATGAACATTTTGAAGAGGATGAAACATAGACAATGAGATCCTGGATTGATGATTCAGTCTTACATAGCTTTATACTCTCAGAGTCTAGCACAGCATCCGATACAGAGAAGGTCCCTCAAATGGCCCAAATTTAACCCCTCTTATGATGGTAAAGAGTGGAGAAAGTTGCTTAGTTTGACTAGCACTTCTTTCCAGCGGGGAGGAGCATGGCTGCTGTGGTTAAATAATATTCATTGCTAGTAGTTACAAAGCACTTACTTGAATGTCCAACACTGTACCAAGTACGGTAACTGGATTATTTTCTCACAAAAACCATGTGAAATAAAGTTTTATTATTATATTAAATGTGAGAATGTACCTGAGAAAGTTAAAGTATATAACCTAAGATCAAATAACTAGTAAGAGCAAAGTAAAGATTCAAAACAAGTCTGTCATTAGTCCATTCTTAACTTCTAATATAACAAGTTTCTTCAGGTGATGTAAATGTACTGTTTCGTAAGTGAACCCTTAGAATATCAGAAAGTAAGAAAAGACCATAAAATTTTGAATATAAAGTATACATATATATTTGAATTATTATCAATTCTACTCACCTTAGTTAATCTACGAAATTAAGAGTTGGTTTGATTATGTCCACTCTATGGGAAATAATAGGTGAAAATAGTTTCCATCATCGTAATTATCTTATCATTTTCTCTGACTTATCTCAGACTATTTTATTCTCTAATTCAACAGATATTATTTGAATGTCTAATGTGTTCTTGGCTCTACTCTAGGTACCAGGAAACAAAAGTCATAAGGTATAACCTTGCCCTCAAGGAGCTTATGGTCATATAAAGACAAAAATCAACACATAAACAAGAAGTCCTAAGATAATACGACAAATGCCAGATTTGAGGGACTGATTATTCCTCTCTGACTGAAGCACAGAGAGGAAGGACTAACTTTTGGGGGGTGCAAGGTGTGTTGAAACAGGGAATCCTCCACAAATAAGGCTCCCCTTTAACTGTCTGAAGGATAAATAGGAAATAGGTGGGTGAGGGAGTACCTAGAAAGTACATTCTGGCAGGGGGTCAACACAGACGAAGGCATAGAAGCCTGATCTAACAGTATATTTAATAATACGAGTATACATTTCACTATTGCTTAAAGCAAGTGTTTGAGAGGGATAAAAATGGGGAGGTAACAGGGTCCAGCAGGAGGTTGCGGGCAAAAGGCAAGAGGCTGCTGGGAAAGTAACCATGAGTGCCGAGCACTTCTTGTCAAGAAGTTCAGATGCTCTTCTGTGAAGAATAAAGACCTATGGAAGGATTGCCAAGCAAGTGATTGATAGGATTGTGTTTTCTTACCAGTATTTCAGAAAGATCCCTCTGGCAACAGTGTTAAGGATGGAGTAGAAGTGCCCTCGGGTTGGAAGCAGAGTTCATCAGGAGGTTGTTATGGGGGTCCAGCCTGGACATGGTGTAAGTCCAGCTAGGCACTGGCAGCTGGGATGAAGAGGACGGCATTTTTGATAAGTATAGGAGGCATAACTACTGGATTGTGGAACTAACTAGATGAGATGGATGAATGGAGAAAAGCAAGGTTCCTGACTTGGGTAATAGCCAACATTTGTTATAAGACAGGAGGAGGGGATTGAGGGGAGGGGAGAGAGATAATGATGCATACTGAGCTTAGGTGTTTGTGAGACATCCCCAGAGAGATGTGCAAGAGGCAGAAGAAATGATATTAATGATAAATATAATCATTTATGTGGCACTATTCTCAGCATTTCATATATATTAACCCTTCCGATCATTATGCAACTTAATGAGAAGGAACTGAATCGCAAAGAGGTAAGTAACTTACATGCTCACACAGCTGGTATAAGGCTTGACTAAAACCATCTTGTTCCAAAGCTTACATTTTATCAAGGACTTTTGGAGATTATTGAACTTTTTTACGTAGGAGGTGTTATATTCAGAGTTTTTTTAAGGAAGACTATTCTGTCCGCTGTGTGAAGAAATGGCTACACGGGCAACACTGGAAGGAGGAGATGAGTTCCTTCATCCAAAAGGTTAACACAATTGCGAACTGGCAGGGCTTGTTTGTGATGGGTGTTGTACCATTTGGTACAACAGGGCAAGAAGAATTTGAGATGGAGCCAAACACAGACCCTGGCACAAAGTCTACATATAATACATTTAATCTCTCCCCACTCATTTCTATTTTTCTTCATTTCTCTTGTCTTATTAAAAAAAATAATAAAGTTCCTGCATCATCCACAATAGCACTGCCTCTCAGAAGTAAGTGTCGTCTCTGGAGAGAGGATGAACGGTTTTGGATATGTATATTTCAGAATTATCAAATACACAGGTGGCAGTTAAATCTTTGAACATAGATGAAATTCACACTCTCTGATGTATTCTTTCCCCTGATACTAAGACACACACACACACACACACACACACACACACGGAGGTTCATGAGTAGTCTCAACATGTTTGAATGAGGCAAATGAATTTGGCCAAAAGAGGATTACTTGGCCTGAAAACAACCATTCTCTGTGAGAGTTTTGAGGGATAAATTTGACATCTCCCGGTATAGTACAACCTTCCTTTGTCCTTTGATCTTGTCAGACCTCCCTGTTCCTCACTTTGCAACCTCATGGTATGCCTGGTAAAAGGTAAAACTTTAAAATGCTTGCTTTAAATAAAAGCATAATGTTTATTTAGCAGGAATGTTGTAGCATGCTACATAGTGCACAGTATATTGTAGTAAAAATACTAATCAGAAGTGAGGAAAGTAAAGTCTGTTAAGATACTTTTTTGGTGAAGCATTTTATAGTGATAATATCAACATAAAATTATGTTATACCATAAAGGATCTTTCTCAAGCTTGTGTTAAATTTTCTGGTTTAGCATCTTTAAACAATTAAAAAGCTATAAGGGTAAAAAACCCAGTGACAGTAATTATTAAGATATAACTGAAATCATTAACCTCTACCATACCTAAGCAGTTTCAAAATGTTCCCATATTTCAACACATTTTGTTTGCAGATATTTAATATAAAGTTTGCTTTTCTAATAAATATAAGGAAACCACCTTACTACCAGGTATAAGGGCAAGTAAGCGTGCTGAAAAATGTAATCAAGTCAGTGATACGGGATGCTACATTAATGTTGTTTTGATGTTATTAAGCCTGAAAATTGACCTCCCCCCCAGAAACTCTGCAACACTTCTCTCCTTTCCTGGGACAGAGTACTGATAAAGCCCTCAGTTTCCCCCTTTAATTCCACACTTAAGTTAGGTCATCATCGACATTAGGTTTTGTAATGATGTACTTACTACCCACCCCTGCATTTCTTTTTCTTTTTTTTTTTAAATTTAGTGCCCCACATAATTAAGATGTTCCTAAGAAGAACTAAACCTGATTTATCAATATGGTAATAAATGAGCACCTTTTATTTTATTTGACTGGGTCCCATTCCAACCCTGCAGCACGGACTTTGCTTTCATAATTTTGTGAATAAAGAAACTGAGACTCATAAAGTTTCAGGAGCTTTCCTAAAGGGTCACCGCTGGCCAGCTCCGTGAAGGACTCTGCAGCATTGCTGAACAGCAGTCCATGGGCGTTTGAAAGCCTTTAGCTTAGTGTCATGCAGTCCGGGATTTTTGCTAATTCAACTGATGATGGGAATAGCAATCACAAGCAGATAGTATTGTTTCCACTTAAGCTGATTATAGTTTCAATTTCATATTTTGTTTTATGTTGGACATGAGGATGTCTTAGCCTAATCATCCAAGTAGCGTTTTCTCTCAGATCAGGCACTAAACTCCTCAATCTGGGGAGGGAGTCAAGAAGCTTCAGACTAATAATTTAATAGCACAGGATCAAACTACAGAATCAGTATTTCTTTCATTCATTTGAAAAAAAAAAATCCCCACTGGACCCCATCCCAAGTCCACTCCACAGATGCACTCCCACTGCTCCTCTCAGTGGCCGTATATCATCTGACGTCTCCTGCTCTGACCAGGCCTATCTCTCTCCATTCCCCACACTTGTCTCAATGCCCTCAGTACCTCGACATTCATGAAGGCAGGCGTAATTCTATTTACGCTTCTCCATGCCCAGAAGTAAATAGTTTTTATTAATTAACCATTTAGAAAAATTAAATGAAGAGGGTTCTGTCTTGTTTCTGCTGTCCTTGGAGGAGCTGTGGTCCTCACTGTGAACCCCTGTCACTGCCTAGGACTGTACAACCTGCTTCTTGGTTTCCCTTTCTCTTGAATCTTCCCCCTCTTGTCCTCTGCTTAGAGGTCTAGCTGGCTTCAGGAAATTAGGCCTGTCTGGTCAGATCCAAACTCATTTTGACAGATAATTAACCTTCCATATCATCCCATTTAAAGAAAAGTATTTCATTGACTGCTTCTCTAAAATTTGAATGGTGTTACGTTTTCCTGCATTGGTTCAGTCCTATTTGAGTGTTACGACAACAAAGATGCCCCACACAAAAGACACACGGGTTTGCAAGTGGGATGGGTTTTCTTTGTCGTATTAGAGGGCTACTAGTTTTTATCACAGTAGTCTCCCCTGACCTTATGCCTACTTTCCCTGCGACAAAGAAGACACATGCTGTCTACTTTCCTCAACACCCCCCCTTGACCCCTCTTTTGACTTAACTTCCAATCATGCATGGTATCTCTACTTTTCTCCTTATTTAGGTTGGCATCAGCACTTCCCTTGTAGCCAAGCAACCAGGGTGCCTGTCCCTGGGCTCCCAGCTTTACTAGGCCCACTCTTGCCCACCTCCATCTTCACCCTTCCCTGCAGGGCAAGGAATCATTGGGGCCAAGCATTCACACCTCTCAACACTCCACAATCCCATTTTCTATATCTATGTCCAAATGCAAGGGGACATGGAATTTCCTGCCCAAGTGGCTGGAGTGTTCACTTGTATGTGTGAGGCTATGCAGAGGGAAAGAGGGTCCCAACAGGAGGGGAAGGAGGTTGTTCGGCCAGGATCCTCCATTTGCTTTGCCCTCTTGCCCGAGGACCACACATCTTAGAGGTGGACCTGATCATCCTAAGTATGATGCCCATTAATTTATCCTGCCCCCACCGAATGATCTCTCTGCTGCTCCACAACGATGCTTTCTCAACACAAGAGCCAACTGCAAATGAGATCTTAGCATTTTGCTACTTATAACAATCCACTTGCCTCCCGTTGAACTTACAGTGGCCTCCAAGATCTCATCTTCCACCATCTGTCCTTTACTCCCCAGGTTCCATCCACAAGGACCTCCTCTACCAGCTCAGTCCTTCCTCAGAAGTGTTCCTCCCTCTGTCCCAGATCTTCACAAAAATGGCCCTTCTCTCTTGTTCAAGCTCTGTCCCAGAATACACCTTCTCAGGTAGGTCTTCCGTGGCCACCCAATCTAACTTAATCCTCAACAATACCCCCGTTGTTCTATAACTCATCACACTAATTTTTATAGCAACAATAATGACCTTAACATTTTGCATTTAAGAATTTGTTTTCATTATTTGTCTCCCAGCTGTAAAATGTAAGGCAAGATGGGCAAGACTCTTGCTACTGTGCTTATGGATCTATCTCATTGCCATGAACAGAGCCTAAAGCATGGTAGACATTCAATAAACACTTGTTGAAGGAAGGAGGGAGACAAGGAAGAAAGAAAAGATAAAAGGTAGGGAGAAGAAAAAGACAGATGCCAGTAGGGAGGGTCTAGGATCAGACAGAAGCAGAGATCAGCCTCCCAGAAAATATCTGATGCCTCCTCATTCCACACTGTAAAAATGAATGAATGAACGATTCGGACGTGTCTCTTAAAATAGGCAGGGCATTTGTCTATTGGAAGACGGAGACATAAAATAGACAGACATTCCTAGTGCCCTGTGTCAGCTGAGAAATAACAAAAATGAAAACAGATTTACCTAGTGCCTGGTTGTCCCTTCTTGGTTCTCATTTCTCAGTTTCCTTCATTCCTATGCCACAACCATTTCCTAACCAGTGGTATGTTCCAGGCATTTCTCCAAAAAACTAGTCTTTAGAAGAAAATCTATTCTGCTGTGATTCATATATTCACAACCAATTCATCAAATATTTATCAAACTTGTACTATGTGCTAGGCACTGTACTGGTGTGCAATGTTTTTCCACCCCTGAAGGTCTGTATGATTTTATTATTACACAGTGAACACACAAGGTAGGAATTAGTTTTCTGAAAGACAGCGTGAATGCCAGGAAGAAGGACACTGAGGAAGAGGACAAGGCTAATAAGGACACTTACTCCAGTGAAAGCCTCCGCCTGCCAGGTAAGTCACATACTCTAGGAGACAGACACAGGGTTCTGAACTCTGCATGAAACTTGGTGGGTAAAGAAGAGTTTTGTTGTTGTTGTTTTTAATTTTTATTGGAATAGAGTTGATTTACAATGTTGTGATAGTTTCAGGTGTACAGCAAAGTGATTCAGTTATACCTATACACATATCCACTCCTTTTTAGATTCTTTTCCCATATAGGCCATCAGAGTATTGAGTAGAGTTCCCTGTGCTATTCAGTAGGTCCTTATTAGTTATCTATTTTATATATAGTAGTGAATATATGTCATACTGAGTGAACTAAGTTAGACAGAGAAAGACAAATATCGTATGATATTGCTTATACGTGGAATCTAAAAAATGGGGGATACAAATGAACTTATCTACAAAACAGAAATAGAGTTACAGATGTAGAAAACAAACTTATGGTTATCAGGGGGCAAGAGGGGGGAGGGATAAATTGGGATATTGGCACTAACATATACACACTGCTATATATAAAAAAAGAAGAGTTTTAAGGATAAACACTGTATATTAAGTAGCAACATGGCTACAGTTGTGAAAATGTAACTGTACAGGGTAAGAAGAGATTAAAGTCACATGTGAGTGCTGAAATTGGACAGTAAGTGGCAAAAGTGGCAATAACACTTCAACATAGAACCTATTCCCTATGTTCTCCCTTCTATAACAGTGCCATCAAGAGAAGATCAGTAATCAGCATTATGCTAGAACTTCAGTTTCTACCTTCAATTCTCATATTACTCTCATACTATTACTGTCAATATAAGAGTGTTCCTACAGGTCTTGGGATTTTTTTCAGAATCAATAAGAGACATCTAATCTGTTTTATTCAACAAAAGACAGAAAGAAAAAGAGAGAGACAGAGAGAGAGAGAGAGAGAGAGAGAAGAGAACAATGTGAGGAAGGGAAGAAGTAAATTACAAACAATGATTGTTAGAACTGAAAAGACAATGACTATAGCAAAAAACCAAAAACAAAAAAAATCAAGGTGTAAGCCTCTGTCAAAAATAATAACATTTATACAAAACTCTTCTTTTATCCCCAATGGAAAGTTCAAATACAAATTAGTTTATTTTAATATTAATATTATTCTTAATATTACTTCAGTAGATGTTCAAAATTAGCTGAAGAGAGAATTCACCCAAATCAACTTTACTATTCAGCTTAAGTTGCATATATATATATATATATATATATATTTTTTTTTTTTTTTTTTTCTAGATGCTGGAGTTAACACAGAAATGAGAGCACCTGAGGTAAAGGAAAAGTGACAAGAAACATGGTTGAGTTCAGCAACCAGATTCCAGGTGTCTGTCCACTAGAATTTATGACTTTCTGCTATAAAGACAATGAGAAGGTAAATGCAATAAGGGCATGGTTTTGACTAAAGTAATGTCACTTATTCATTCATTTGACAGAATATCCTTCTGACAGCTAGTATTATAGAAGTCACAACCAAAATGTCTTTTACAAAATTCTCCCAGAAGAATCAGATTCTATTCAATTTTGCAAAATAATATATGATGAAGCTCTTATTTATATCTAAATTTAATGATCTGTATCAACAGAATTTTTGATCATGTTTAAAATGTTTCAATGCTATGGAAGAAATGAATGATTTTAAGCACAGTTGACTTTAACTAAAGAATATATTTGAAGAGAAACCTGGCAATATCTATTAAAATTAAAATTCAGATAGCAATAACTCTCCTGAGATTCTTTTATACTGTAGTAACAGCGCACACACAGGCATGCACACACAGGTCTGTGAGTAGGTGAATGGTTGAAAAAACTGACATATCTATGTCAAGGAACATTACGTAGCTAGTAAGAAGAATGAGTATAATCTGTACCTATTGACCAAAAGTGATACCTATAATATTCTTTTAACTAAAAATCTAAAGTTGGAGGACAAAGTTTATGCTGTTCTTTCATCTTAATAAAATCTCAACCAAAATAATAATGAATATATGAATTTGTGTATGTATTTGTATATATTTTGAGAATGATGTGAAATGACATACACATTGTCAAAAATTGTTAGCACAGGAAGGTAAGAATTAAGACGAACTGTAGTGATTAACTTTTTCTCTATTGTTTAAAAAGCAATTTTGAGCTTCCCTGGTGGCACAGTGGTTGAGAATCTGCCTGCTAGTGCAGGGGACACAGGTTCGAGCCCTGGTCTGGGAAGATCCCACATGCAGCAGAGCAACTAGGTCCGTGAGCCACAACTACTGAGCCTGCGCATCTGGAGCCTGTGCTCTGCAACAAGAGAGGCCGCGATAGTGAGAGGCCCGCACACCGCGATGAAGAGTGGCCCCCGCTTGCCACAACTAGAGAAAGCCCTCTCACAGAAACGAAGACCCAACACAGCCAAAAATAAATAAATAAATTAGGTAATTAAAAAGCAAATTTTGTTAAATGAATAATGAACCCTGTTTTGAAAAAGGAAGAACATTTCCTAGATATTTTATTGAAAGGTCTTTTAATAAGATATTTAATGCACCTTTAAAACATCAGTATTGTATTCTCTATTAAACTTTAAACAGTATCTGGGAAGAAAAGAGTATCATACGTGAGTCCTGATGGACACATGAATTAATAAAGTGACTCTCTGATTATCTGGGACATGACTCCAAGGCTCATGCACTTATGATATAAGGAATGAGTTGTAAAACCATAACCATAGAGCAAGCATTGGAATTTTGCCAATTTTCCATTTTAATTATATTATAGATTGAAAATGGTGTGACTTTGTTCTACAGGAGCAATTATTGTAGACCACTTGAATACTGATTTATTTTAAGATTCTGATTCTGTGGCAATAAACTATAATCCCATTTCATCTGGGACTGGACAGGAAGTCTTACAGAAAGTTCATGATGCTGCATTGATGGATAAAATTCCATATGTAAGTCACTTGGTAATAATCTTTTTTTTGTCATTTCCATTAAAAATGTTCTAAAACTTTAATCTATATTCTAAAATATGCATTTAAATTGAAAGCATCAGCACTTTGAACCTAGAACAGCCAAGCTGTGGTACCCTGTTCATTAATGGAAAACGATATTTATTTCTCCATATATTTATTTCTGGATTTAGAGGGAAATTTTCAACTGCTCAAAGGAGTTATATCCAGAGAAGTATAGATTCTGGCATATATCTTTAAAACTTTTTCACTTGAAACTTGATAATAAAGAATAAATATATCCATCAGGATCCTGTTGCTTTTGGTAATACCTCAATTAAACAGAAGTCAGATTTTCTCAATCAATTCTTTATATCTGCATCTCCATCTCATAGTGCTTAAATTTATGGTTATGTGACATTCATTTTGACTGAGTGCTGAAGCTGTCGAAATGAACCAGATATGCTAATGAATGTTGAACAATAGGATCTTTGAGGGATAGAAGGGCAGAAGCATTTTTCAATGTATGTGGTATAAATACTTACACTATGGCCAATTTCAAGCTACCAAATATTTAAAAACCAGGTGGCAAAGTTCCTAAAATTCTAATAGTCAGCTCTTGCAAACCAATACGAGCCAGCTCCAACACATCATCCAAGTGTACTATAAGGTCATCCCAATCTTCCAACAGTGATGATCATCCTGATAAGAAGCAAATGGCAGCCTCCATTTGGTGGAGCATTTGGCTTGGTGGGAAAACGTGATTCTGCCTATCTTCTCCCACATAGCCTGCTCAATGACCCTGTACTAACCAAGGTGATTTCCCATTCTTATTGTATATATGGTACCTCAAGGAGCCCCAGAACACAGCTAGATAATTATTAAATGCTCACAAGACATGATTATTAATGATATAATAATGATGGCAATAGCGAGTTTTCATAATCCAAAGAGGAAGCACTTGGGAAATGTGACTACAAATATGTTTGCTATTTACTGAGAAACTAAAATTATGTTTTTACTTTGTCAGTATGTGTTTTATACAAAAGCATAACCTTGAAACTGAAGCAAAGGGCTAGACAATTTGTCATACAGATTCCATATTTAAGATCCTACTTTGCTTTACCTAAAAGTAATCCTTATTCTACCTTGAACTTGGCTTTGATTTATCTCATAAAATCTACAAGAGGTCAAGCAAAACCATTAACTAATCCAAAGAAAGGAAACAATTAAGAGCAGTCCTTAGGGAATGGTGAGACAGGTACTATAACCAGTTAAGCAAAGGAAACTTCTGTAACAAAAACTCTGAATTTTCTATCTCTATCATCTTTGCATTATACAACTTCTCTTATTTCAAGACCATCTTTCAATCTAGTAGCAGGCTTATATTCTAATTAAGTTACCTTCTTAACACAATTGAATTAAGGACTTATTTTTAATTGCAATGTATTAACACTTATTAAAATAATTATCATAGTATTATGTAAAAAGTGCCAATCACTATTCTTGATCTTTTAATATACATTATCTCTAATATTTTTGGTAAAAATGCCAGAAAACTGCTATTTTTCCCTATGAGTAAGTGGAGGAAATCTGAGTTTAGAGAAATTAACTAACATTTAAAATCACACAACCAGTAAATATATCACTGCCAGGATCTGAATTCAGGTCTGTCTATTTTGATAGTCTACACTATATTTTCCATATTTTTTAAATAAGAGAACTCTTGTTTTCTGCATTACTGAGATTTGCCTTTGCTTAATGGTATTTGATCATCTAAATCTCCCAACGGTCAACATCACTTCCAATACACCACAAACTCCAAGACATGAAATCCTACAACAATGATGTTACTGGTGTTAAGGAATTATCTGTGGCTGCTGATGCTTGTCCGCACAAAGAAGTGAGGAGAGTAATGTGAGGTACAATCCAAAACTTGAAGTTAACCACAGGAATTTAACATAATTTTAAACTCAGAAATAAAGGATAAGTTCAACCATCTTTAAAAATTATCTGCCCTAAGGAAGAGTCAGAAAACAGACAGCTTCAGGCATATGAAAAAATGTAAGTTCATTAAGTTAGTTCATTAAGTTATTCAGGGTATAGTCTCAAGAATATATGACTATGTCCAAATATATGAAGCTATTAAAGCAAGTGAGGAATAATGGTTGTAAGAAAAAAATTTCAACTGGCTATAATAACCAGACTAGATCAGTGATCTAATGAATTGTATTCTATCTTGTGGGTATATTTGCATTAGAATCACTCTCTCTGGAGGCTGAAAAACAGCAAGTAGCAGGATATATCTAACACCTGGGAAATGAGGAACTATATGGGCAATCTCAAACTAACTCAAACTTCCCAGTTTCTTTTTTCAAAATTGGTCAAAATAGAAAATCGAAACTGAAATTTCCAAGATCGGAAACATATCTTCCAGATCATTTACAATAGCAATAACTTTATGATTCTAACAAGCCTGAATGCTTTAGGGGGATTCATTGAACTAGCTACCTAACCACACTATCCACCTATCTAGACATTTTTTCAAACAATCATAGGAGAGAAGGCTTTATTCAGCCCATCAGAACCCTGTTGTTCTACTTTCACCATTTACTATGATGTTAGCTGTGGGCTATATGTTGGCATCCCAGTCAGACTTGATCTTAATCATGCTCAGTCCCTTGCAATGAAATGAGAGAGTCTGTCATACAGAGTAAAGTAAGTCAGAAAGAGAAAAACAACTACCATATGCTAACATATATATATGAAATCTAAAAAAAAAAAAAAAGATTCTGAAGAACCTAGGGGCAGGACAGGAAAAAAGATGCAGAGGTAGAGAATGCACTTCAAAACACAGGGAGGGGGAAGGGTAAGCTGGGACAAAGTGAGAGAGTGGCAGTGACATATACACACTACCGAATGTAAAATAAATAGCTAGTGGGAAGTACCTGTAAAGCACAGGGAGATCAGCTCAGTGCTCTGTGACCACCTAGAGGGGTGGGATAGGGAGGGTGGGAGAGAGGGAGACGCAAGAGGGAAGAGATATGGGAACATATGTATATGTATAACTGATTCACTTTGTTATAAAGCAGAAACTAACACACCATTGTAAAGCAATTATATTCCAATAAAGATGTTAAATATATATATATATATATTTTAAATCTTGAATAAAAAGTAAAATAAAGTTTAAAAAAAAATTAGACATGTAAACTTTGCAGGAAAATTGTTTGCCACTTCCCACAATGTGAGCCAACACAATACAGGTTATATTCTCTATGTGCACTGGTTTTAGATTGTATTAAAAAACTAGTAAAGTCTGAGAACCACTTGTCTTGTCCCACCATTCATTCCATAGATACTTAGCAAAATTTAGTGTCCTGTTAAGATCCTGGTAGTAAATTAGCATTAAGTCAGAATTACAGGCTAGGCCTTCTAATTGTCAGTTAGTTTCTCAATCAATAAATAAGTAATAAACAGGGCAAAATCTAAGTTAGACTATGAAATACAAAGTTGAATAAGATACTTTTTTTGTTTGAGTACAGGAGAGTCAGAAAGGCAAATCAATGTCATAATACAGTGGGGAAATTAGTACAAAACTCTTGTGAAAAGGGAGTCACAAAATACACAAGGAAGACTTCAAGTGAGTTTTTTAAAGAGCTATAGATAAGAAGTGTAATTTGAAGTAATTTAAAATAGCAGATGTATTACCATACAGCAAAAGAGGGAGGTATTCAGGAGTAACCCAAGATCTGGAAGCAAGAAAAGCAACAAGTAACTGAAATATAACAAGAAGGTCAGAAAGGGATGAATGAGACAGGAAACAGGGCTAGAACATAGAGAAGGCTTTTCAAGACCCTTAAGCACCATGCTAGAGAACTTGGACTTAATTCTGTGAAAGGGGTAAACAGTCAAAAGTTCAAGGAGACATATTTGAGGCTGCGGTTCTAAAGTTCTCTCTGGCCACAGAGTGGAGGATGGACTGAGGAGAGTCACAGAGATGGACGCAAGAAAACCACAAGAGAAGAGATAATGACAATAAATAAAAAGAGAAATTTAAGATCTGGATTTGTGTGGATATGGGAGAAGCTAGAAGAGAAAGGACTTCTGGATGACTCTGAGGTTTCTAACTGAACAATTGGATACAAGATGACACCACTAACTAAAAAAGCATAAGGAAAAGAAGAAATAACCTGCCAAGGAGTGGGGAGAGGATGAGGTCATGAGTTTTTTCCTAAGTCTGAGGGCATCTGGGAATACACTGGTAGATACAGGCAACAGGCAGTTCTACCACCACCTTTTCATGTTTCCTTTTCTATTAACTTATTTTAGCTCCTAATATCCCTTAATATGTATTCAGTGAAGCTGGTCTTATTACAAGGATATTGCTGACCCCTTTTGGAGGGGGGCTGATGCTCTGAATTTAAACAACAATCCTTACTGTTCTTAAATGTCGTAGATTTTGTGTTCTGTGAGCACCTTGCCCTTAACTAGATGAGCAGAGTGAATCATAATTGCTTTTCACTATAAACAAAACAGTGCTTTTAAATGTAAACCACAGTACATTTGTTAAAATGTTTTCCCATAAAGAATTATAGATTCTTGGGCTTCCCTGGTGGCACAGTGGTTGAGAATCTGCCTGCCAATGCAGGGGACACGGGTTCGAGCCCTGATCTGGGAAGATCCCACATGCCGCGAAGCAACTAGGCCTGTGAGCCACAACTACTGAGCCTGTGCGTCTGGAGCCTGTGCTCCGCAACAAGAGAGGCCGCGATAGTGAGAGGCCTGCGCACCGTGATGAAGAGTGGCCCCTGCTTGCCACAACTAGAGAAAGCCCTCACACAGAAATGAAGACCCAACACAGCCAAAAAAATAAATATAAAAATAAATTAATTAAAAAAAAACGAATTATAGATTCAAAGTGTGCATTTGCAAAAGTTAATAGAGAAACGCTTTGAATGGCTTTCAGTGAGTTTCTCATCAACCATGACATTTTATGGCTGATACTATATTATGTTTCTCAATGACATCGTTTCAGGCACTTCCATAACTGTGTTCTATAACCCATTCAGAAAATATTTCATTTAATTCAACATTTCATTTAGATGTTTGCAATTAATAGTAGTAGTTTTATTTTGCTATATTTGAAACAATGAAGGGTGATGATGTAAAATGATATTAACACTATTGTGTTTAACTCTATAATATTCACATGGAAGAAATTTCTGCCTTAGGCTGCAGACATTAGTAATTAAAAGATAAGTCTGTAATTAAAAGATAAAGGGCATGCATATCTTTATTTTTTTAAAGAGTTTTTTGATGTGGACCATTTTTAAAGTCTTTATTGAATTGGTTACAATACTGCTTCTGTTGTAAGTTTTGGTTTTTTGGCTGCGAGGCACGTGGGATCTTAGCTCCCCGACCAGGGATCAAATTGGCACTGCCTGCATTGGAAGGTGAAGTCTTAACCACTGAACAGCCAGGGAAGCCCCGTGGGGTATGCATATCTTTAAAATGACCCTCATTCTATGTCAAGAAATTAAATGTTTCCTTGTTTATCCTATTAGCACGCCTCAGAGCACCCTGGCATTAATCAGGAGGAACGTCAGACAACCATGAGTTGATTTAGAAATCATTTTATTTTTTTTAAAGGAGCATCTCAAGTTTCTTCTTTCAGCATTTTGACTATGATTTACTTCACAGCTATCCTTGATTTTCATATTAGTTTTACACATACAATTCCTGTGCAAGAAGTCAGTAAAACAGGCATATTTTATGTAATGAAGCACAGAAATGAATATACTCTCATATTTTATTAGCAAAGATTGAATTGCTAATATTGTATTGTGTACATATTATATACGGTATTTTGCTACCTCTCCTCCAGATTTTAAAAATCTGCTTCCACCTCGTATCTCCACAATACAAATATGATATATTCTGGTCTATGAAAAAAAAAAGTGTTTTGAGCTAATTTTGCCTAAGAAGCAGAAGAGGATAAAACTCATTCACAAACTCTAGATTTCAATGTCATCAGTGATTCCCTTGGTTATCTTAGAGGGGATGGAGTACTTGATAAAGTAGAACACATTTCTATCCTATCCTTCTGAGTGGGACCAGCTCTGCACTAGTCTCAAATTATTATAGCTGAAATTAGAGCTCATTTCACAATGGAACTTTTTTCCCTAAGACTTACAGAGATCATAACCTAATTATATAAGAAAACAAAGTTTAGGAATCATTAGGAATCCCAATCCTTTAATATGGCTCAGTGTCAGTAGTGAAAAGTTTCATTTTGTAAACATTTTAAGGCAAATCATTCTCACTATCTCAATCAATACCAAGTAGGCATGTCCTACATCTTATCCAAAGTGAGACAACTTTAACAATACTCTCTAGAAAAATCCTCATGAAACTCCTCAAACAGGCTTTTTTCATCTTCCAAAGTTAAAGAACTTCAAGCAGAACTTTCAGAGATATTCTCATTTCTATATACAGCAAGTATATGGCAAGCAAATATTAAAACTGAGACTGAAGTCCAACTCCTTCTCTGAATCCATAGCCAGAATGTGTGTTCTTTACCAGTACTTGCTACTGTCTATAGTTGAGCTGAACTAGAAAAAGTGTAACTCGTTTCTCAGCCTTCTTTGATCTTTTATCATGCTTTGACTCCACTGGCAGGAATAGTTTACTTAAAAAATAACTCTGAATCTTAACTTTAAAACTTAATATCACTTCTATGTTCTAGATGCACACACCATAACTTTAAATTTATATTTAAATTTAACTTTAAATTTATATTTAACTTTAAATTTATATTTAAATTTAACTTTAAATTTGTATTTGAATTCAACTTTAAATTTATATTTTGATACATGTGTTAAATTGATTCAGTTCAGTTACCAAAAACAGCATGATCAACCGCTTTTTCTAGTATGAGGCCCAAAGCAACAATCTGGCATCACAGAACAATGTCAACACTAAAATACTATTCAGAGACCTTTCTCAACCTTTTAGGTGGCCTGTACTAGTAATCTTAACTGGTCAGTTCGACTTCCTCCTGGTGTTTTTAAGAGCCAGTTCATTGTGGCAGGCCAATTCAAAAATAGTTCTACTGAAATATGGACTTCGTTCATAGGACTCATGCAAATTTCTCTTTTTCTGTTTTTGGGAGGGGGTTAGGGTGATTTATTGATAACATCTGTCCTTAAATTTTCTTTAGGTTAAAATGTTCTCATCCATGTAATGTAGCAAGTAATTAAAGAGATTTAAAGCTCATTTTGCAGGAAAGTATCGGTTATACCTACAGGCATTCCAAAGACTCACTGATGTGAGAAAGTAGATAAACCTTGTAGCAAGAAAACAATTTTGGTTTCCACATCTTCACAGCAGCATGCCAAGTCAGGCTCTTTAATGTCTGATAACTTAAGCATGTAGACTTCACATTACTCATTAGACAGAATAGTGCCTCTTCACTTAAAAGAATTCAGCTTGGAAGTGACTCCAGCCAAACATAGGCTACTTCAGACTCCTAGTGATTGGAAGGGGCAGCATCATGTGTTCAGCACCCCAAGTTCTCAAAGCTTTACTCCTGTAGTAGATAACCGGGAAATCAGGTGTCCACACCATACTGTTTCGGCACTTTGCCATAACAAAGCCTTTTCTGCATTATGCATTAATGTTAAGGTCTCGGTTTCTGGGGAGAGTTGATAAAAGAAATGTACTTTTGTAGAATATATTCATGCGTCTTTTTGAATGTCACATTTAAATAAGGAGTGTATTATATTAACCAATTTCTCCTCCGTTTATCCTGGCCCTGTGTGCTTTTTTTTTTTTTCTGTACACGGGCCCCTCACCGCTGTGGCCTCTCCCGTTGTGGAGCACAGGCTCTGGACGCGCAGGCCCAGCGGCCACGGCCACGGCCCATGGGCCCAGCCGCTCCGCGGCACGTGGGATCCTCCCGGACCGGGGCACAGAACCCGCGTCCCCTGCATCGGCTGGTGGACTCCCAACCACTGCGCCACCAGGGAAGCCCCCTGTGTGCTTTTTTGAATGTAATTACTGGGCGAGGGAAAAGGAGGAAGAAACTCCCTATATAAATGAACATACTCTCATTTATCAGATAATACTAACACTATTAATATGCATTGCTAATATTTATTGAACTATACTGAGCATTTGGTATGTACACAGCACTCTTTTAAGTGTCTTACATGTAACAATAGCTGCAATTCTCACAAAAGCCCCATGATGTAGGTACTATTATTATCCTCTCTTATGCTTGAGGATTAGAGACGGAGAAAGTAAATAGTTTACCTATAGCTATTAAGTGGATGAGTCAAAATATCAACTCAGGAAATCTAAGAACTATATATTCCAATATAGGTCACTTTCTGCTTTGGCTTCCTGGAAATTCAGCGTTAACATTGAGTGCTTAACTGCTGTGAGCATTGTAGGTGCCTCATACTGTGTTTTGTTCTGTTCCTTTAAACTAGAATCCTGTGTTTACTTTTATAATCCACATCAAACAAATGTAGAGAGGAAAAGAGTTTCAAACCATAAATAACAAGTAAATCATATATATTTGAATGACTGCAAATTTCCCAGTGTGTTGTTTTTCCCATATGTTGTAGGTCCAATGTACTAACAAAAATACCACAGTTGAATGTGTCCATTATGCTTGAATCAGTATCTTCATAGATTTTAGCAACTGCTAAACCTTTTCTTTTGTTCATTACATTTTTGAAATAGGACCGTGCCAGCTAAGTAATGTCTCAAAGCCTAATTTATTGTTAATTGATCAAGAAATTTCCTGAGGCTAAGAAACATTCATCAGGGCTTCCCTGGTGGCGCAGTGGTTGAGAATCTGCCTGCTAGTGCAGGGGACACGGGTTCGAGCCCTGGTCTGGGAAGATCCCACGTGCAGTGGAGCAACTAGGCCCGTGAGCCACAACTACTGAGCCTGCGCGTCTGAAGCCTGTGCTCCGCAACAAGGGAGGCCATGATAGTGAGAGGCCCACGCACCGCAATGAAGAGTGGCCCCCGCTTGCAACAACTAGAGAAAGCCCTTGCACAGAAACGAAGACCCAACACAGCCAAAAATAAATAAATAAACAAATGTGGGGTTTAAAAAAAAAAAGAAACATTCATCAAAAGCTTGTCACTTAGAGCTTTGCCCAGAACACATACTTTGCTCCCAGGCTTTAATTCTAAACATGTATGTCGCACTCAACTCATCTCTTTCATCATGTGTTAAACATATACACACAAATGCTCCACTATCTTCAAAATAAAAAGCCAACGTAGGTGATTAAAAAGCACAACATCTTGTTATTCTAATAACACAACTGGCTCCTGTGGCAAGAAGTCAGAATTACACCCTCGGGAGGTTTTTGAACTATAATGAAATGAAATTAAACCCTATTCATTGCTAGTGATAGAAACCACCAAGACTTTTTTTTTTATTGAATTGCCTGTGATATTCCTGCTCACATAGCATCCCCTCTGAATAATTACAACAGTAATCATGTTTGCTCTTTCTTTTTGAGCAGGTGGGTCTTTTCCAAATAGATTGTGTAACAAAAAAATAAGTGATATCTGGTTTAAAGCACTTTTAAAAAATCCTTTTTTTTTTTTTTTTTTTTTTTTTTGCGGTATGCAGGCTTCTCACTGTTGTGGCCTCCCCCGCCGCGGAGTACAGGCTCCGGACGCGCAGGCCCAGCGGCCATGGCCCACGGGCCCAGCCACCCCGCGGCACGCGGGATCCTCCCGGACCGGAGCACGAAACCGTGCCCCCTGCATCGGCAGGCGGACTCCCAACCACTGCGCCACCAGGGAAGCCGCAAAAAAATCCTCTTTTGAAATACCGCTTTCACCATTGTATTTCTCCAAAATGTTTATGCACATATAATCTCATCTCCGAATGTAACTGTCTATGGTGATATGTGAATGCAGAATGTACAATTGTAGAAATTCAGTCTCTACCATTTCCTCAATAGAAAATTTAGAGAGTGATAAACTATCAGCTCAAAATTTCTTATAGAATGAGAACAGCAAATAATGAATTATGCAGGAACATTTAAATTTCATTTTTCTAATAAATTATATAGAACAAGAGAAGAAAAATCGTATTCAAGCATACTACATTGGGCTTAGTGGATGTGATTTGATATAATTAACAATCGTTTTCTTAAAACCTTTTCTATTTGATTATAGGGCAGAGACTGCATTTTATTAATTTATTATCTCCAATCTCCACAAGAACTAATGCATGCAGTACTCAACAGATGTTTACTGAGTGGATTAGACATAAAATGATTTTGAACTTATTTAGCTGGTATTCAATGCCAAATATACCATAAATATGAATATGTAGGAAGAGATTATACTTCAAAATTCATTTATTACAACATATTTTAATGTTTTGTATTTAAAAAAATAATGAAACACATACTTGTAAATGCTTATACTAGTGATAAATAAAATTAAAAATTATGTAGTGAATGATGTTCATAATTAATTCTTTAACTAGCTAGTGGTTAATCTCAAAAATGTTATGATTGGAAAATCTGAAGGCTCAAAACAAAGTACCTCTCATCTGCCTATTAATAAACTTCTCATTATTTCCTAGTTATATTCTAAAGGCTAACCATAACCAGTCTTTGGATTGATATTTCTTTTCCAGTCTCTTTAATTACGTCATTTATCTAAGATGGCATTTTTTTCTTTATGGAAAAAACACACAAATGGAAGTTTTATAAATTCATGTTTTAAACTTCACCTTGAACTTAAAAGGAAATATATTTGTTTTCCACTAAGGTAAAGGGTTCTGCATTCCCAGGTAGGTCTTGCTTGGGAATTCTAACAGTTTCACATCTATCTTCTACTCATTGATGTCCCTCCTATTTTCAGACTGACATTCATACTCAAGGCTGCTCAACTTGTAAAGTCCCAAGGCTCCCAGACCATGTATGTATTTGCACTGCTTCTAACACCCAGCTTTATGTGTATTATCATGTTTCTGAATATGACATCTCTTTAAATGTAAATAGCCTTATTAAAGTAAGGCTGATCTCATAATTTTAAAAATATTCTGAAGCTAAGATAAAGCAAGGTAAGTATATTGTCTGCCTCATTTAAAATGAAAACCTCATTACTCTTATTTCCTACGTATTAGTTCCTAACATTTAACATTTATTTTAAAACCTAGTCAAATTTTCCCCGGAAATATTTAAATATTTATTGAGTCTAAGATTCTCCCCTTAAAACATTCTCTTTATTGCCTCCCTTTCACCCTCTCTCTCCCTCCTTCTCTCTCTCTCACACACCCCACCGGCCAATGCACTCTTTTCAGGTCCCTGGAATATATAATAAAAAACTTTCAGGGCATACATTTCCCACAACTGAAACCACAAAAATTTGATATCATTTCTGGCTTTCTTTGTAATACTCATATCACTATGACATAAAAATTGAGGAAAAAAATCAGCCTTCTGAAAATGTTGCAAGATTAGCTAGTCCTATCATATTTAATAGCTTCAGGTTTATTTCAACTCAAAGTAAAATGGCTTGCGTGATCTTGGCCTGAAACGTAGCTAATATATTATCCATACACCAAAAATGAAAGCTTGCAAACAAAGGAGACAACAGAGTATTTGCCTCCAAGTCACTGAACAGGTTGTATCAGGAAAAAACTATATACAAGTGTAGAAATATTAAAACACTGGCCAATATGAAATGATTTCTCAGCTTTGGAACCATACTGATTTTTGAAAAGGTTGCCTTTCACCTAAAGATATAAACTTACCTTCAACAGTCCTTCCTAGGAAGTAACTGACTAGCCTCTGGAATATGAAACTTGCATGATATAATATAAATTGTCTGAAAAATAAGGTCATGCAGATATTTTAAGACATAAAGAGAGGTTTATTCAGTTTATTACAGTGGTCTCAATATAGGCTTAAAACATAATTTTTCTGAAAAGGGACTTGCCTATTATCTATTCAACTGTTTCTGTAAATATGGGGAAAACAAAAGTCCATAGAGAATATCTGCCTTTTCTAAATCCAATAAATTTTAATGACAAAGCAACAAAAACATATAGGATGCACTGTTTTTTTGGTTTGATTTTTTAACATCTTTATTGGAGTACAATTGCTTTACAATATTGTGTTAGTTTCTAATGTATAGCAAAGTGAATCAACTATATGTATACATATACCCCCCAAATCCCTCCCTCTTGCATCTCCCTCTCACATTCCCTATCCCACCCCTCTAGCTGGTCACAAAGCACTGAGCTGATCTCCCTGTGCTATACAGGTACTTCCCACTAGCTACTTATTTTACATTTAGTAGTGTATATATGTCAATGGTACTCTCTCACTTAGTCCCAGTTTACCCTTCCCCCTCCCCGTGTCCTCAAGTCCATTCTCTACGTCTGTGTCTTTATTCCTATCCTGCCCCTAGGTTCATCAGAAACATTTTTTTTTTTTACATTTCATATATATGTGTTAGCATACGGTATTTGTTTTTCTCCTTCTGACTTACTTCATTCTGTATGACAGATTCTAGGTCCATCCACCTCACTACAAATAACTCAATTTTGTTTCTTTTTATGGCTGAGTAATATTCCACTGTATATATGTCACATCTTCTTTATCCATTCATCTGTCGATGGACCCTTAGGTTGCTACTATGTCCTGGCTATTGTAAATAGTGCTGCAATGAACATTGTGGTACATGCCTATTTTTGAATTATGGTGTTCTTAGGGTGTAAACCCAGTAGTGGGATTGCTGGGTCATATGGTAGTTCTATTTTTAGTTTTTTAAGGAAACTCCCTACTGTTCTCCACAGTGGCTGTACCAATTTACATTCCCACCAACAGTGCAAAAGGGTTCCCTTTTCTCCACACCCTCTCCAGCATTTGTTGTTTGTAGATTTCTGATGATGCCCATTCTGACTGGTGTGAGGTGATACCTCATTGTAGTTTTGATTTGCATTTCTCTAATAATTAGTGATGTTGAGCAGCTTTTCATGGGTCTCTTAGCCATCTGTATGTCTTCTTTGGAGAAATGTTTTTTTTTAATTAATTAATTTATTTTTGGCTGTGTTTGGTCTTCGTTGCTGCATGCAGGCTTTCTCTAGCAGTGGTGTGTGGGCTTCTCAATGCAGTGGCTTCTCTTGTTGCAGAGCACAGGCTCTAGGTGCATGGGCTTCAGTAGTTGTGGTGCATGGGCTTAGCTGCTCTGCAACATGTGGGATCTTCGCAGACCAGAGCTCGAACCCATGTCCTATGCATTGGCAGGCTGATTCTTAACCACTGTGCCACCAGAGAAGTGCATTTGTGGATTGGGTTGTTTGGTTTTTTGATATTAAGCTGCATGAGCTGCTTGTATATATTGGAGATTAATCCTTTGTCAGTTGCTTCATTTGAAAATATTTTCTCCCATCCTGAGGGTTGTCTTATTGTCTTGTTTATGGTTTCCTTTGCTGTGCAAAAGCTTTTAAGTTTCATTAGGTCCCATTTGTTTATTTTTGTTTTTATTTCCCTTTCTCTAGGAGCTGGGTCAAAAAGGATCTTGCTGTGATTTATGTCATAGAGTGTTCTGCCTATGTTTTCCTCTAGAGTTTTACAGTGTCTGGCCTTACATTTAGGTCTTTAATCCATTTTGAGTTTATTTTTGTGTATGCAGTTAGGAAGTATTCTAATTTCATTCTTTTACATGTAGCTGTCCAGTTTTCCCAGCACCACTTATTGAACAGGCTGTCTTTTCTCCATTGTAGGTCTTGACTCCTTTATCAAAAATAAGGTGACCATATGTGTATGGCTTTATCTCTGGGCTTTCTATCCCATTCCATTGATCCATATTTCTGTTTTTGTAGCAGTACCATACTTTCTTGATGACTGCTGCTATGTAGTATAGTCTGAAATCAGGGAGCCTGATTCCTCCGTTTTTCTTTCTCAAGTTTCCTTTGGCTATTCGGGGTCTTTTGTGTTTCCATACAAACTGTGAAATTTTTTATTCTAGTTCTGTGAAAAATGCCACTGCTAGTTTCATAGGGATTGCACTGAGTCTGTAGATTGCTTTGTGTAGTATAGTCATCTTCACAATGTTGATTTTTCCAATCCAAGGACATGGTATATCTCTCCATCTGTTTGTATTGTCTTTAATTTCTTTCATCAGTGTCTTATACTTTTCTGAATACAGATATTTTGTCTCCTTAGGTAGGTTTATTCCTAGATATTTTATTCTTTTTGCTGCAGTGGTAAATGGGAGTGTTTCCTTAATTTCTCTTTCAGATTTTTCATCATTAGTGTATAGGAATGCAAGAGATTTCTGTGCATTAATTTTGTATCCTGCTACTTTACCAAATTCACTGATTAACTCAAGTAGTTTTCTGGTAGCATCTTTAGGATTCTCTATGTATACTATCATGTCATCTGCAAACAGTGACAGTTCTACTTCCTCTTTTCCTATTTGGATTCCTTTTATTTCTTTTTCTTCTCTGATTACTGTGGCTAAAAGTTCTAAAACTATGTTGAATAATAGTGGTGTGAGCGGGCAACCTTGTCTTATTCCTGATCTCAGTGGAAATGGTTTCAGTGTTTCACCATTGAGAACGATGCTGGCTGTGGGTTGGTCATATAAGCCCTCTATTATGTTGAGGTAGGTTCCCTCTATGTCAACTTTCTGGTGGGTTTTTACCATAAATCAGTGTTGAATTTTGTCCAAAGCTTTTTCTGCATCTACTGAGATGATCATATGTTTTTTCTCCTTCAGTTTGTTAATATGGTGTATCACATTGATTGACTTGCATATATTGAAGAATCCTTGCATTCCAGGGATAAACCCCACTTGGTCATGGTGTATGACCCTGTTAATGTGCTGTAGGATTCTGTTCAGGATTTTTGCATCTATGTTCATCAGTGATAGTGGCCTGTAGTATTCTTTCTTTGTGACATCTGTGTCTGGTTTTGGTATCAGGGTGATGGTGGCCTCGTAGAATGAGCTTGGGAGTGTTCCTCCCTCTGCTACATTTTGGAAGAGTTTGAGAAGGATAGGTGGTAGCTCTTCTTTAAATGTTTGATAGAATTTGCCTGTGAAGCTATCTGGTCCTGGGCTTTTCTTTGTTGAAATATTTTTAATGACAGTTCAATTTCAGTGCTTGTGATTGGTCTGTTTATATTTTCTATTTCTTCCTGGTTCAGTCTCAGAAGGTTGTGCTTTCTATGAATTTGTCCATTTATTCCAGGTTGTCCATTTTATTGGCATATAGTTGCCTGTAATAACCTCTCATGATTCTTTGTATTCCTGCAGTGTCAGTTGTTACTTCTCTTTCATTTCTAATTCTGTTGATTGGAGTCTTCTCCCGTTTTTCTTTTTTCCTTTTTTTTTTTTTTTTTTTT
>NW_020837949.1:52476574-52556756 GCF_003676395.1 Aethalodelphis obliquidens | reverse complement strand
TTTTTGCAGTATGCGGGCCTCTCACTGTTGTGGCCTCTCCCATTGCGGAGCGCAGGCTCCGGACATGCAGGCTCAGTGGCCATGGCTCACGGGCCTAGCCGCTCCACAGCACGTGGGATTCTCCCGGACTGGGGCACAAACCCACATCCCCTGCATCGGCAGGCGGACTCTCAAACCCTGTGCCACCAGGGAAGCCCTTTTTTTCTTGATGAGTCTGGCTAATCGTTTATCAATTTTGTTTATCTTCTCAAAGAACCAGCTTTTAGTTTTATTAATCTTTGTTATCGTTTCCTTCATTTCTTTTTCATTTATTTCTGATCTGATTTTTATGATTTCTTTCCTATTGCTAACTTTGGGGTTTTTTTGTTCTTCCTTCTCTAGCTGGTTTAGGTGTAAGTTTAGGTTGTTTATGTGAGATTTTTCTTGTCTCCTGAAGTATGATTATTTTGCTATAAACTTCCCTCTTAGAACTGCTTTTGCTGCATCCCAGGGGTATTGGCTTGTCGTATTTCCATTGTCATTTGTTTCTAGGTATTTTTGGATTTCCTCTTTGATTTCTTCAGTGATCGCTTGGATATTTAGTAGTGTATTGTTTAGCCTCCATATGTTTGTATTTTTTACATTTTTCCTGTAATTGATATCTAGTCTCATAGTGTTGTGGTCGGAAAAGATATTTGATGCGATTTCAATTTTTTTAAATTTACCAAGGCTTCCTTTATGACCCAAGACATGATCTATCCTGGAGAATGTCCCGTGAGCACATGAGAAGAAAGTGTTATCTGCCGTTTTCAGATGGAATATCCTATAAATATCAATTTAGTCCATCTTGTTTAATGTGTCATTTAAAGCTTGTGTTTCCTTATTTATTTTCATTTTGGATCATCTGTCCATTGGTGAAAGTGGGCTTTTAAGTCCCTTACTATGATTGTGTTACTGTCGATTTCCCCTTTTATGGCTGTTAGTATTTGCCTTATGTACTGAGGTGTTCCTATGTTGGGTGCATAAATATTTACAAGTGTTATATCTTCTTCTTGGATTGATCCCTTGATCATGATGTTGTGTCCTTCTTTGTCTCTTGTAATAGTCTTTCTTTTAAAGTCTATTTTGTCTGATATGAGAATTGCTACTCCAGCTTTATTTTGATTTCCATTGGCATGGAATATATTTTTCCATTCCCTCACTTTCAGTCTGTATGTGTCCCTAGGTCTGAAGTAGGTCTCTTGTAGACAGCATATATACAGGTCTTGTTTTTGTATCCATTCAGGCAGTCTATGTCTTTTGGGTGGAGCATTTAATCCATTTACATTTAAGATAGTTATCGATATGTATGTTCCTATTACCATTTTCTTAACTGTTTTGCGTTTGTTGTTGTAGGGCTTTTCCTTCTCTTGTGTTTCCTGCCTAGAGAAGTTCCTTTAGCATTTGTTGTAAAGCTGTTTTGATGGTGATGAATTCTCTTAACTTTTGCTTGTCTGTAAAGATTTTAATTTCCCCATCAAATCTGAATGAGATCCTTGCTGGGTAGAGTAATCTTGGTTGTAGGTTTTTTCCATTCATCACTTTAAGTATGACCTGCCACTCCCTTCTGGCTTGCAGAGTTTCTGTTGAAATATCTGCTGTTAACCTTATGGGGATTCCCATGTATGCTATTTATTGCTTTTCCCTTACTGCTTTTAATATTTTTTCTTTGTATTTAATTTTTGATAGTTTGATTAACATGTGTTGGTGTGTTTCTCCTTGGATTTATCCTGTATGGGACTCTCTGAGCTTCCTGGACTTGACGATTTCCTTTCCCATGTTAGGGAATTTTTCACGTATAATCTCTTCCAGTATTTTCTCAGTCCCTTTCTTTTTCTCTTCTTCTTCTGGGACCCCTATAATTCGAATGTTGTTGAATTTAATGTTGTCCTAGAGGTCTCTGAAACTGTCCTCAATTCCTTTCATTCTTTTTTCTTTATTCTGCTCTGTGGTAGTTATTTCCACTATTTTATCTTCCGGGTCACTTATCCATTCTTCTGACTCAGTTTTTCTGTTATTGATTCCTTCTAGAGAATTTTTAATTTCATTTATTGTGTGCTCATCATTGTTTGTTTGCTCTTTAGTTCTTCTAGGTCCTTGTTAATCATTTCTTGTATTTTCTCCATTCTATTTTCAAGACTTTGGATCGTCTTTACTATCATTATTCTGAATTCTTTTTCAGGTAGACTGCCCATTTCCTCTTCATTTGTTTGGTCTGGTGGGTCTTTACCTTGCTCCTTCATCTGCTGCATATTTCTCTGTCTTCTCATTTTGTTTAACTTACTGTTTTGGGGGTCTCCTTTTCACAGGCTGCAGGTTCACAGTTCCCGGGTTTTTTTTGGTGTCTGCCCCCAGTGGTAAGGTCAGTTTAGTGGGTTGTTAGGCTTTCCGGTGGAGGGCACTGGTGCCTCTGTTCTGGTGGTTTGGCCTGCATCTTTTCTTTCTGGTGGGCAGGACTGAATCTGGTGGTGTGTTTTGGCGTGTCTGTGAACTTAGTATGATTTTAGGCTGCCTCTCTGCTAATGGGTGGGGTATGTTCCTGTCCTGCTACTTGTTTGGCATAGGGTGTCCAGCACTGGAGCTTGCTGGCCATTGGGTGGAGCTGGGTCTTAGTGTTGAGATGGAGATCTCTGGGAGAGCTTTCACTGATTGATATTATGTGGGGCCAGGAGGTCTTTGGTGGTCCAGTGTCCTGAACTCGGCTATCCCACCTCAGAGGCTCAGGCCTGACAGCAGGCCGGAGCATCAGGATTCTGTCAGCCACACAGCTGAGAAGAAAACGGAGGGAAAAAAAAGAAGGAAAAATAAAAAAAAATAATAATTTTTTTAAAATTAAAAAAATTATTAAAATAAAATTTTAAAAAATGATGAAAATAAAAATAATAATAAGAGAGCAACCAAACCAATAAATAAATCCCCGAATGATAACAAGTGCTATAAACTATACTAAGATAAACATAAAAATCAGAAATAAATACGTCTGAGACAGCAAACCCCAAGTCTACAATTGTTTCCAAAGTCCACCACCTCTATTTTGGGATGATTCATTGTCTGTTCAGGTATTCCAGAGATGCAGGGTACATCAAGCTGATTGTGGAGATTTAATCCGCTGCTCCTGAGGCTGCTGGGAGAGATTTCCATTTCTCTTCTTTGCACAGCTCCTGGGGTTCAGCTTTGGTTTTGGCCCCACCTCTGCATGTTGGTCACCCTCAGGCATCTTTTGGGAAGTCGGAGGTCTTCTGCCAGCATTCAGTAGGTGTTTCAACTGCCTTGTCCTAAAACGACTTTCTTTTTTATTCCCTTCCTTGTTAGATTTCAGTTCCATTAAGAGTATCAGCATATCAGTACGCAGGATTACTGCATTTATCTCCTACCTCTCCTTGACTTTCTTCCAGTTTCAAAAACAGTGCTACTAATATCCTCGAAGGAGACTGTCCCTTCATGAAAACTGTGAAATCATTAGGACTCCAGGGCAAAATCGGATGCACTGTTTATGCTCCCATTTATCCTATGATCTTGATGAAGTTTTTCATTATCTAGATTATATAATCTGTGAATTAAGTTCGACAAAATTTTGTTTATCTTCTACCCTGTGTCAAGCCTTTTAAAAATTAAAGAGAAGAATTTGAATGTGCTGTGCCCTTAAGTAGTCAGTGCCCAGTGGTGAAGGTAGATATATAAACCTATGATGGGAAGAGTCAGTGAGACAACCATAGGAGAACTTTGTGCATGGTGGCACAGGGGCAAGAGTGAATATCTCAGCCTATGTGAGATACAGTCAGGGAGAGTTTAACAGTGGAAGAAATAATTCAATAGGGTTTTGAAGGAAGAACCAGCATTTGACAAGTGATAAAGGCCAAAGGAAGGACATTCCAGGAAAGGCTCACAGTATATACAAAGGAACATCAGTAAGAATATATACAAAAGGTACATATATTAAACAGCAACAACTGTAAATGAAGCATAATGTCAGAGGAAGAAACCACAAGTCAGTACGACTGGAGTGGCAGTCAAGGTTACATATCCTTATTAAGGGCCATTAATGTTAAGTGAATGTGGGAACCCAGGGGAGAAACTGAACAGAAGTGATGTGACTGATTTGGGTTTGAGAATGATATTTTTCATATATTGTGTAAAATAATTCAGGACAAATACAGGGAAATGGAAACCACTTTTTACAAAATTTAATTGAGAAATGAAGCTGGACCAAAAGGGGTGGATATTTAAGGTTAGAATCATAGAACATAAGACCAATGAGTGAGGGAGAAGGAGAAAAATAAGAACAAGGTAGTAAACCATGAGGTTGAAAGAAGTATTAATGGGTTTACTTATTTTTAAGCTTGCTTTGTCATAAACAGACATACATGTTAATTAATAAATAAATATACTCTCTAACACCTTGATTCAAGATGGGGAACACGACTCCTAATACCCAACCCTCACTCACTTCCACCAATGTTAAGAATCTAAGAACTGGTTCACTTTCCTCTGGCCCTTGAAAATACAATTTAAAAATGTAATCGTAAAATTCAAACTTCTTATGTATTAATGAGGTTTTACACAGCACTATTTTTCTCTGAGCTTCCTACTGGTCTGCGGTTTTTTAGAGAGGCTGATCTTGCAATATAGCATCCAACTAGGAGTCAGAGCTTTTTTCAACCCCTGCGTTATTTCCTGATATGATCACAGTGACTCATCTCATCAGAAAACTGTGTTTGACTTCCTCCTGCACCTCCTTCACCCAAAGAACTTAATTAACTCTTTTGTAACACAGTCATGACTAATGCCTACAGCTGGTAACTTAAGCACAACCCTGGTATTTTTAGTTGTTTTGTTCCCAAAATAGGTCTCTTTGTATATCAGATTTTGTGTCAAAATTGAGCCTTGTCTTTTTGTACAGAATTGCTGCTCCTGTTATTTAGGCAAACATCAGAATATTACTAACATCATACCACCTGAAATTCCTAGGCAGCACCCATCACTCCAACTTCCACCACTCAAGATATTTATGTTAGTGGTTAGAGAAGCTAATGAAAATGAAAGTTACGTTTTAGGAAGTAGAAAAATTACTATTACTAAGGTGTTTTGTCATAATATATATATATATTTTTTTTTGTTTTTTTTTTTTTTGCGGTACGCAGGCCTCTCACTGTTGTGGCCTCTCCCGTTGCGGAGCACAGGCTCCGGACGCACAGGCTCAGCGGCCATGGCTCACGGGCCCAGCCGCTCCGCAGCATGTGGGATCTTCCTGGACCGGGTCACGAACCCGTGTCCCCTGCATCGGCAGGTGGACTCTCAACCACTGCGCCACCAGGGAAGCCCTGTCATAACATTTTAAGTCTAACAATTGAAAGGTAAAAAGTGACATGAGGATGAAAACAGTGACCTCAGTGATGAAACTTGTGGTTTTGGTGACAGCAATAACCAAATATTTACGTCTTTAGTGAAAGTATGTATAATCATCACCACAACTCCACAAGTTGAGTACCCTTATATTCATTTTGCAAATGAACAACTGGAAGCTCAGGGAAATTCAGCAATCTGCTCAAGATCATCAGCTAGAAACTCAGTATGATTCCAAAGCCTGTATATTTCTTTCCTTTTACTGCATATTTCATCTCAGGATATCCTTCCTCTGTTAATATCAGCTTTTCCAAAAAATGTACTTATTATCTCATCCACTGTCATTCATTTGTTCAACAAGCACTTGACATAGAGCTGTTACACTTGTTAAGCCCATACTTAGCTCTTGAAAACATAAAGACAACTTTGATGGGTGATATACAGTCCAATATAAGATCAATTCATGTACATAAATGATGGGAATACCATTAAGTATAATAATAACAATAGCATTGATAAATAGTAATGTATATGAGTAATTTCAATTGAGCAGTTAAATTGTGCCAGGCGCTGCTTCAGGTTCTTTATATGTATGAACTCATTTAACCTAGAAAACAGCCCTAAGAAATAGGCATGGTTATTATCCATGTTTGACAGGTAGAAAAACTGAAGCACAAAGAACTTAAGAAAATCACCATAGAAGAGTAAGCACAAAGGAAGCATAATTTTAATCTTTCTAACAAGGATTTATGAAATGCTTATTGTGTGGCATTTCTTGCTTGAAAATTAGGAAAGGCCTCACAGAGAATGAAGCATATGAGTTGATTCTTAAAGGGTCAGGTTTCTCTTAATAAATTAATAGTAGCAAGGGCATTCAAAGCCACAGAGATAGCGCCATAAATGCACCAACAACATTGCACATTTGACAACTGCGTGCAATCAGGTCACTATATCTCCATGGTTTCCAACCTCAAATAGCTTCTGAAGTTTTCCAGCATTCTTGCTAGAGTGTTCTCTCCAATGTCATTTCATGCTTTCCCATCATACTGAAACCAACAAATACCCTACTTCCTGCTCACTCTTAGTACATGGCTCTGCTTTCTATTTCATGGGAGTTAATCAAGTTACTGTTTGTAATCACCTCAAATTCCTGAAAATGTTTGGGTTAAGATTACTGTAGAAAATACCCCCTCTGTGTGATTTATGTTATATATTGGTATTTTTTAAAGTAGCATATAACAAACCATTATATAATCACGTGTTAAACTAAATATGCCAAAGGTCCCATGTTGGATAAACACGATGAGCCCAGGAATCATGGGTTCAGTAAATACGTAAAGAAAGATCTCTGTTAGACAAATGAGAATAAACAAATTCCAGAGGTAAAAAGTCAAAGAATTAACCAATTGACCAGTCTGATAGGCCTTCCATATTTTCAGACAGGCCAAATAAGGAGCTGAGAAACTGCTGATTCTTTCCTATAACAAGAAGCAGAACACTGAGGGTGTAAAGTGAGACAGGTAGGGCCATTAGGCTAGAGAGTCACCTGACTCTCTCAGAGATGAGATTAACATTTGCATCTGCCATAAACCAATCCCTAGGGAAATGATTTTGCCATGCAAAAAAGTGACATGTTCTAAGAACAGTTTCTTCCACAACAGTCTCTGTCTCTGCATTTAAGTTTCACACACACTAATGCAGAGTCATCTAGAAGAGGTCCTCTCTTCCTATATCTAACCAAAAAGAAAAAAAGAAAAGGAAAAAAGAGAACAATACGCTTAATACTCCTTATTTTGGCTATTGTACCCTCAAAAATGAATTTGTAGTTTTAGCGACTGAATGTCAAAATTACAAAATTTTACTTAGCCAGCTGCAAGGCAGGAAGAAGTACTAAGAAATCTAAGGTTGGTTCCTTTTTTCATTTATAGGCTCTAATCTTACAAACCTAACTACATTTTTGCTTATATTTTACTTTATTGCAACAGAAGAAATCCCTCTCCTGTGTTAAGGTCAATCCATCCACCTTTGTGCAGAATGTTATCCCATCCAATATCCTCGGAGAGCTAGCTCTAAAGATTCTTCTTTCTATTCTCTGTATCTTCAAATATTTCTCCTTTCTGGCTCCTTTCCTCTGGCATTATAAACATGTTAATCTCTATCACTAACATATAAGCCAACAGCAATTTGCTTTTTACACAAACCAATGGACACTTCTCAGTCAATGCTTTATGTTATTTGATCTATCAACACTTTGAAACTTTGTATCCCATGAATTCTCTTAATTTATCATTATTTCTTCCTGGCTTTCTAGTCATCTTTTCTTTATTTCACTTGTGAACTCTTTCTTCCTTATTGATGCTTCAAATATTGATATTTCAGATGACATGATCTTAGAGGTGGAAAATCCTAAAGACTACACACACACACACACACACACACACACACAAAACTATTAGAATACATGAATATAGTAAAGTTGCAAGATATAAAATTAACATACAAAAATCAGTTGCATTTCTATATACTAATGATAAACTACCTGAAAAGGAAATTAAGAACACAAACCCATTTAAAATATTAAAATACTTAGGAATAAACTTAATCAAGGAGGTGAAAATTGCAAATTATCGATGAAAGAAATTAGAGAAGACACAGACAAATGGGAAGACATTTCATTTTCATGGATTGGAATAATTAATATTGTTAAGATAACTACACTACCGGAAGTGATCTACAGGCTCAGTGCAATCCCTATAAAAAGACCAATGGCATTTTTACAAAAATAGAAAAAACAATTGTAAAAGTCATATAGAACCACAAAAGACCCTGAATAGCCAAAGCAACCTTAAAGAAAGAAGAACAAAGCTGGAGGTATCATGCTCCCTGATTTTGAAAGATATTACCAAGTTATAGTAATTAAAATAGTACAGTATTGGCATAAAACCAGACATATAGATGAATGGAACAGAAGGGTACCAAGAGTACACAATGGGGGAAGGGCAGTTTCTTCAAGAAGTAGGGTTGGGAAAACTAGATACCCACAGGCAAAAGAATGAAATTTGACCCTTATCTTAAACTATGCACAAAAATAAACTCAAAGTGTACTAAAGATTTAAATGTAAGACCTGGAATTATAAAACTCCTAGAAGAAAATATAGGTGAAAATCTTTATAACATTGGGCTTGGCAACGATTTCTTGGATATAACACCAAAAGCACAATGTACAAAAGCAAAATTAGACAAGTGGGAATACATCAAACCAAAAAGCTCAATCAACAGAGTGAAAAGGCAAACTAAAGAACGGGAGGAATATTTGTAAACCATGTATCAATATCAAGGAACTCCTACAGCTCAATAGCAAAACAATAAACAAAGAAATAACCTGATTTATAAATGGAAAAAAGGACTCAGAAGATATACAAATGACCAACAGGTACATGAAAAGATGCTCAACATCACTAATCATCTGGGAAATGCAAATCAAAACCACAATGAGACATCATTTTATACGTTAGGATGGCCATTATTCAGAAGCAAAAAAACCCAGAAAATAACAAGCGTCAGCCAGGATATGGAGAGACTAGAACCCTCATGCACTGTTGGTGCGATTACTAAATGGTGCAGCCTCTATGGAAAACACTGTGAAGGATCCTCAAAAAATTAAAAGTAGAACTACCGTATGATCAAGTAATCCCACTTCTAGATATATATCCAAAAAGAGTTGAAATCAGGACCTCAAAGAGATAGCTGTACACCCACGTTCATTGCAGCATTCACAATATTCACAATAGCCAAGATATGGAAACGACCTATATGTCCATCAACAAATGAACGGGTAAAGAAAATGTGGTACATATATATGTATAATTGCTTTTGAAAGGTAAAAATAATGAAATTTCATTTTAACAAACTATGAGGAAACAGAGCAATGAATATGATTACCACCTTATAGCAGTAGTTTGAAACTGCCCAAGAAAGAGAACAATTTGTCTCATTAAACATGTGAATAATCTCAAAGCAGGTTGATTTTCTATACAATGCATTAAATAAAATTATATTTAATTCTGGAATGGTCTCCAGACATGGCATCTTGAATATGCAAATAATATCACATGCACTTTTAGGACATACCTTAATTAGTAGAGAGCTTGCTTGAATTACTTTGTAGCCCGCTGGTCTCATAACAAATGACAAGCCAAGGACTCAAACTGTAACGATTAATTTTATATTTTAACTAATTACAAATAACAAGACCTATATCACTCAACAAGCACAACATCCACCCACTTAAATTTCATTTAAAAGCAAAAAGTCTATCTCTATTGCCATGGCTGAACTGACTCTGCAGGTTTAAAACATCTCTGAGTTCTATTAGTTCAAACTCAGTTTATGAGTACTTGAAAATCAAGAAAATGTTTAAGACTAATCGTTAGATCACGACTTTAAATTGTATAGTAAGCACTGAGAAGGAAAGTAAAAAAGACTTGAGAAGTAGTAAAAGTGGGCAAATCATATACCATTATAGTGGGTTGTGTGACTATCCCCATAGGAATAGGCATAAGCAGCTACTTGAAAGATTTCATCCCTTCCCATTCCCTACAGGCCTGAAATGGGCACCATATGTTTCTGTTAAGATAAACTTCTTAATTGGTAGGGTTCATATAGGTATATACCTTAAGGCCTGTTAGCATTAATCACCAATGCATTTTGGTACTGGATAGCCATGTCTGGGCATGGTGCAAACACCTGACAGAAAAAAAAATTTTTCCCAAGAAAAAAACCCAAAGCTCAGATTATGTCCTAACTTCTCCTGCCATCAAGCCTTTAGGGGTTCCTTTGAAAGACAACTGTAAATGGATCCTGCAATGCAGAGGCCAAAGAAACCTGCGATTAGTGGATATTTTGAGATTCAAGCTAAAGCAAATGTAGTTTTTTTTCAAATACTGGCTAAGGCAATGCTTCTGGTTAGTAGTGCTTTCAAGGAAATCCCAGTTCTCTCAGACATTTCTTTGTGATTGCTTT
Source organism: Aethalodelphis obliquidens (assembly GCF_003676395.1). Taxonomy (NCBI): domain Eukaryota; kingdom Metazoa; phylum Chordata; class Mammalia; order Artiodactyla; family Delphinidae; genus Aethalodelphis; species Aethalodelphis obliquidens. The sequence goes on along the minus strand of NW_020837949.1, from coordinate 52,546,373 downwards.
CTTTTTACATTGCAAGAAATAGTAACAACTCCAGGTATAACTCAGTCTGTCTGTCTCTGAGCCCAGGCTTGATAAGAGCTGGAATGCATAAAAGGCTATGCAACAACTGACTTGGGAAGGTACCAACATTGCATGTATTTTGAAACAAACTGGGGAGAAACTTGAGGCAGCACAAGTCAAGGTTTCTGGGAATAAATGTTGTGTATTTTACCCAATTCCAGCTATGTTGTCATCCCCCATACTACTGTCAAAGAGACTGTACTGTGCTCCTTACACGTGCTCTTACAACCTCAAAACTATCTCTGAACTCCTGCTATGAACTTGATATAGGAAGATTGGGTTTAAAAGGGAAAGAAGAAGAGTTGCAGAATAGGGTGAGCCTTTTCCTATTCTACCTGCTGTTTGGGTATTTTTTGTTGTTGTTTTTCATTTGTTTTATTTCTTCTATTCTGAGGTAACTATAATTGAGGCAGAAGACTAGCCCCAGGATGATTCTCCATTAGTATTAACATGTGAGAATCTTTAATACCAGGATATCTGACAGGAAGAATGAGGGCTGATGGCTGTGTAGATCATGCAGGCACACAGGAAGTGATACTAATCAGGACCACCCAAAGCAATGAACACTGTCCTAGTTACTCATCAGAAAAAAGAGTGAGACCCCTCTCTGAGAGGATCCTGGAAACTGTTTATAAAGAAAGTAATAGCTTTCTCAGCAAGTCCCAGAACAGAGATAGTTACAGAACCACCTAATAACTATGCCACTGGTTATAAACAAACAGCTAAGCATGTGTGAAGGTAGTGATTGTCCAGACTTTGGAGTGGACAGAGCCCTAGGGACAGTCACATTTTTACCCCAATGTGTAAAACAAATATTATCATCTGCAGGTGTTACGATATGTAAAAGGAAGGGTGACCATAAGTTAGTGGGCTAAATTGTTTATTCAGGAGGGAGAGGCTAAGATGCCATAATAATCAATGAGCAATGAAATATACCTCCCCACCCTACATATTGTCACCTAAAAAAAACGACTATCTAATATTGCAAAGCAAAGTATGGGATAGGCCCTGTCAGAAGAAATTATGCCTGCTTTCTCTCAACTACAAATGAATGGTTATTCATAGTCTAGTTTCATGAGGGCTAAGTTACATCTCATCTACTCAATGGGATAATATTAGACACGAGAGCTCTGCAAAATTACACCTGCTTGGCAAAGACGTCTTCATTATTTTAATGTAAAATATGTAAAAGCATCAAAGGACATGTCATGGGGTGAAAGAAGACATACAGTGAGGGTCAAAGTGCAGCCCCAGACACCTTCCACTTGTCAGAGTCTTGCCTACAATTTGGCAAAGTTAAGAATCCTACATCAGCTTAGTTTCATTATACTTTATTCTCCAATTAGAACTTCCTATTCCATGGGAAAAAGTGAGATGAACAATGAGGCAAGAGTGATGCTGTGCTATAGTCAAGAAAATTCTAGGTACATGAGCTGAGGCCTAAAAGGAAGGAGCAGCTGAAGTGGGAGTCAAGAATGGTCAGACAAGAGAATTAATGAAAAAAGCATTGTACAGGACACTACTTCTCCATGGACTGATTTTCCATGCGTTTTCATGCAAAACTATGTTAATCTTGAATGCTGTTGGCGTGAACAAACGGATTTTTCTTTACCTAGTGCTTTGAGGAGACACTGAGACTTGCACAAGACTGCATGCCTAATGGGAAATTACTCAATTTGGTAAAATGTCCAAGTCCCTTGAAATGGTTAGTAGAGATGAATTAATCAATGTATACCAATTAATCATTGTAAATCAATTAATATCACCTTAAGTATTAGTTTAGCTGAACTTCATGTATGATCTTATTTCATTTCTGCATCATCAACAAAGCAGTATTCTTGAGGTTATTTTCCTTGAAGCAGAGGAATGATAATCTGTTTGTGTCAAGACATACTGACCACTATGTTCAGTGAGGAAAGATGTCTATCATCCCAACACATTTTCCCACTAGGGACTTATAAACACAGGGCTTTAGTTTCCTCAGTTGGGTGTTTGAACAAACTGAGCCAATCATGTTCACTAGTGAGAGAGACAGAATCACAGGGGAAGTTCATACTATGCTGTTTACTGTTGGAAATTGCATTTGAAAAAACACCTAAGGTAGCTACCACCTGCCTATTCAACTATTAAAGAAAGTGGTAGAACTGGCAAAGGAACATCAGCAAATGAAGGAGCAAATATTCCTATCAAATTCTTGTATGATTCTTTTCGTGATAGACATTTGATATTTACGGATTTGGAAGTCTGATGTGTGGATATGGCTAACTTCTCTCATTGTCCTTGACGACAAAAATTTGTGGAAGTCAGTTCTTTTGCTGCGTATATTTATTTATCCATCCAGTTCAGTTTTTTCTTAGAGTATGTGAGATCTGTTTCATGGATTAAGGTGGATGAAAGTGGGTTATTTTTATTTAAAACACTAGATTTCCCTTCTAGTTTCTTTCTCCATCTAGCCTGTTTTCTTCTATTTAATTTTGCAGTATCCCATGTTCTCTTTCACTGATGAGCAAAAAGTAGATGTTAAGAATAGTTGAGTATTTCTGTGATATCGTGCCCTTATCTAAGAATTAGGGAAGCAACCCTCAAGCTTCTTTCCAAAGGAGGCACTTCTGATCAAGAAACCTTCCCTTTAGGAAGTTATAGAAAACACTGTCCCACATGCCTATAGGCCCTTCAGCAATCATTGACAGCACAAACAAGCAAAGATATTTAAATTAGAGTTTCAACAAAAACTTAGAATTTTAAGAAAAAATAAATTTAAAACAAAACAACAACAAAAACCTAAGATACAGCCTGACAATTAAGACTCTCAGATTTAAGCGCCGAAAGGAAGGTATGTTCCACATAAATACAGCCCTCGCAGGGCACAGATGACAGCTGTCCACCATCATGAGAAAATGAGAGATCATGCTGGTAGATTCAATGCTTCATTTTGAAGTAAAAAATTCACCAGCTAGAGCTTTTTTAATAGTGAGTACTAGCTTTCTAATTCCCACCTGTTTCTTCTCTCTTAATTGCTCTCAGGTGCATGACTAATTTAAAATGACCTTTCTCTGATAAAATCTTATTACTATCAGGACAAAATACTGAAGTAACTATATTTTTACTCTATCAAAACCTTCTGCCCAATAATAAATTATCTCCGTACAACAGAACATCCTGGACTTATCCTGTGAAGAAGCTTAGCAATCAAAATCTAACATTTTATAGAAGAAACATGTTCCAAAGTGGGATTAAAAAAGCTGTAAATTTTACATGACCTTTCAACAGCTGTAGACTCTGGTTTGAAACACACAATAACTTTCGTTCCCTAATGGTGGATGAGAAATGCAGCCCTTAAACGAGAGAGTTTTATAAGATGTAAAAATAATTCTTTACAGTAAGGATATCTGCTCTCACTGTTCTGGGCGGGAAAACGAAGCAAATAACACTTCATAAAACTTTGCTTTTCCAAAGTGGAGTGAAAAGATCCTATAAAATGCTTCTGTGGAGACTATTTTCAGTAAGCAAATGTTGCCCATTTAGTAGAGAAACTTCTCAATTTTCCAAATCTTTTTCTACTCCAAGAACCCTCCGTGCCACCCCAGGAATTCTCATGTTACTTAAATGCTGAGAGAAAAAGAGTTTCTACACTAAGAAAGAATTAGTAACGACAGCTTTAGATTAACAGTTAAATATGGGTTTAATTTTTTTCTGTTATATCATTCTACGTGACTAAGTAGTTGATGAATATTGTTATGAAGAAGCATTGGATGCAAATTCAGCAACACAATTTCCTGTTCTCTTTCTTACAGCCTTTGAAACCTTGAGCAATACCCCTTGACCTCTCTGAGCTTCAGCCATTAGAGTACATTAGAAAATAAATAATGTGCTTTGAAAATTATAAAGTTATGCAATGTATTTGTATTTTTAATTATTAATTACTTGACCTGTTCAAGAGATACAATCCTTTTGTTTAGGTGGCTTATAATCTAGTAGGGAAGTGAAATAAGTGTATACACAAAAACACTAAATATAATACTAATATAAGGATTTGGTGATGGATTTGAAGCTGAGGATAAATTTGGGAAACAACATTCAAGAACACTGATAAGATTCAATAACATTGTGTATATGGAATTTAATGAAAGTCTTCCCATGAGATTTGGAAAAATGTATTAATATTCTTTGAAACTAGTTTGGTCCAAAAGGAACTCCATTTGTGAAGAGAGAAAGTGTTTTCAGTTTCAGATATATTAAGCTTGCCATGAGAAGTATTTATCTTTTGTAAGCAATTGGAATTATGTGACTGGAATTTGAGAGGTTCAACCTGGAGCTATATTTTTGGCTCAAGAGTTAAAACAATGAAATTAGGAGTGTGGCTCATATTTAGAGAGGGATCAAGAATCAAGGGTAGAATCTTTACAATAAATGCTGTCATAGCCAGGCAAAGAGAGTGGCAAGGAAAAGGCAGAGGTTCAGGAGAATGACGAATCGCAGGTGTAAGAAAGAAAGCTGAAAATCAAGACGCCGATACTACAGGATTGTGAAATAATGCTGACACTAGAAGATAAGGTTTGAGAAAGGACTTTTTAGTAACATGGCAAGCAAAAGCGAACCGTAAACTCCCAAAGTTTAATAATGAAATAAACAATTACCTTGTGGAAGCAGAGAGGATGGGAACTCATCATCCAGGAGTTCATCACGCATATGAAAGTCTTCAGAGTAAGAAAGGTAGCTGAGCTCGGTAAAAATGTGTAATGTGAGAGAAACCTCAACGTAGGTAAAAAGGAAAGAGTCATTGGAAGAGGAAAGTTGAAAATACTTATAAAGAGAGGCTAAACCTGGGATAGACTCAAAGAGATGGGAATGAAAAGAGTAGAAGGATTTCCTTGAAGGAGGGAGAAAACCTTTCCCTCTTAGGCTGGGTGGAATTCTGGGAGGCCTGTTGAAAGTAGGAGGTAGAAATACATGAGGGAAAGTATGCCAGGTGGTCTCAATATTTCTTCTTAAGTAGAGGGTAAGGTCATGTGGTACAGGTGAGAATGTGCAGAGCAGGAGAGATGGGAAACTAATGAGAAATTCTTATTCAATAGGGATAGGTACATTTAATTAATTTTCTATTAACTAGACTAGTAGAAGTTGAAGTTAATGGAACTGATTGTCATGCAAAGATTACTGTCCATAGCAATGCAAATGAATTTCATTTAAGATACAATTGATTTCCCTTCTCTAGAAAACATGACATTTTATTGCTCTGCAGGTAATTAACTAGTTTTACATGAATTAGCAAACTTATTTCAACATCCCTGACTGCCTATATTCTTTAAATTTCTCTTTTTAGCAGGTCGTAATATCTGAGTCTCTTTTTATTTCCTTCTTTACAACTGCTCTTTCTAAATATTTTAAAGCTTTTAAATATTCATCTGTCCCTGCAATTTTTAAAAGCATTACAATATTTTTATTTTAAAAAACATATATATATATATATTTTTTTAATTGTATCATGGATAGCTTTATATAATACATTCAAAGACTGACTTCCTCTTAAGAATTTCCTGAACCTGGTAAACCTAACCCAATACCCACCCCAACCTTGTGAACTTGACTAAATATAAACATAAATTAGGTTAACAACAAGAGATATTTTGTAAAATGCCTTTTACATTTTGTAAAGTGTAATTAAGAGATGGAGGCTCACTTAGCATAGATAGTAGATTATGGGATGCCTCTTCCAGATCTGGTATAAAATCCTACTTTAAAAAAATCATGCTCCATCCACTACGAGCCACTTCTTCCTTGGAAGACTGCCAAGCTCCCCGCTCCCTCTTGCGAAGACTGAGAAGGAATTAAAGGGACTTGGGGCTTGGAATGAAATCAAAAGGAGCAACCAGATGAGAGCTGTTGCATCTAATGGTGAAAATCGTGCTTGGCACAGAGGCCCTCAGCCAGAAGGCAGAGGAGGTAGACAGCTGCTTCCACAGCCGGCCAAGCCACCGGCCCTGGGGAGGGCTGCCCCGGTTATTAAGAAGGGCACATTCAGTTGCAAAAAAGTGTTTAATAGCCTGTGGTGACACTGTTAGTGCATAAGAAATAATATATGTGGTCAATCAAAAAAAAAAAAAAGTCCGAAGATCTACATTTACAGAGGAGCTCAGGTGAGTCAAGTCAGAAGCCTCTCCTGAAAAAAGTGCCTCCTTGTGGAGCTTGAGGGTCAGAGAAGTGGTTTTTTTGTTTTTTTTGCGGTACGCGGGCCTCTCACCGCTGCGGCCCCTCCCGCCGCGGAGCAGAGGCTCCGGACGCGCAGACTCAGCGTCCATGGCTCACGGGCCCAGCCGCTCCGCGGCACGCGGGAAACTCCCAGACTGGGGCATGAACCCGTGTCCCCTGCATCGGCAGGCGGACCCCCAACCACTGCGCCACCAGGGAAGCCCCAGAGAAGTGTTTTTAGAGCTTTTTGTTCCCTCTTATCTCACTCTTATCTTACATAAGTACAGACATTGAATGTAACAAAATTTTGATATGGTCATGGCATCCAACCACATGTAATTTTTGTTATATTATTATTATAAATAAAATAATCACTAATTATTTTAATAAAGTTTTGTATTTTCCCAAGTATTATTCCATATTAGATTGAAAATCAGATAAGCAAAATATTGGTCTTCACAATGACCAAAATGAATAGGTTTCAAACTTGATTTATATAAAATTTTTGTACATTCTGCTGGATACTTTTATATGTGTGACCAGTTAAAATATAAAGTGTCTTAAGAATGAATTGTTTGAGACTCCTATCCATGTGAAAAGGCATCTCAGATACAGTGAATTAAGCAGAGAAGAAATATTGGTCTAATGATAAATAAAGGAAAAAAGAAAAAAAACAAAAACAAAAACGAAACCTCTCTGGGTTGTAATCTGGGAGATTAGGAAAAGACTGTGTAGTGATAAAAAAAAATCATTATTTTATTTAGCACTAAGTTCTCTTGCCTTGAACCCCCTTGCCTTGAACCCCCAACAAATCCAAAGGATTTGTTGTCAAATTCCAGCACAGTCTGTTCTACTATACCATCATGTATACGTTCTTATAAAATTGTCTTTCAAAAATCTAGTTACAAAAACATTTACTTTCATGACTGAAAATCAACTCGAAATTGCTCAGAGGTGTCTGCCTTCTTCATCCTGCCAAAGAGAATATCTAGTCCAGTTTTCTTTGTTCCCTAAATTAAAGAAGAAGAATTATGCCTTGTAGAGAACTGTCAGATGTGTTTACATAATAAAAAATCTGGGGCAGAAAATGAAAAAAAAAAAGACTCAATCTGGTTGGAGGGGTGGGTTTCTGAGGAGTGTTGCAGATCTGCAAAGGAAGAGATTGTGGGGAAAAAGGAGAATTTTATTAGTGTTATGTTTTGAAACACTTCACACTTTTCAAGACATGCAAGTAAAGACTTTGAACTATTTGATATAACTTTTGATTACTGGACTCTATTCCTTTGATCATAACACTGCTTTCAGATTGCACTAGTGGCTCTAGAATTTATGAGTAGTTTTCGTATCAGGCATAGAGTATTTTACATCTGCAATAACTAAGTTTTCCTCAGTAGAAAACCTCACTAATGAAGGGTTTTATTTATCTTCTTGAGTATTTTGTTGTTAACTGAGAAAAATAAACTGCCTCATCTAAATTAACAGCAATAGTTTATTTGCACTTCAGTTTACACACTCAGAAGTATTTCAACTGTATGATCACCCTTGACCTTGGAGTTTTGCTTACAACAAATTCATAACTATCAAAAGAAAGACAACAAAAAAATCTGTGATGTATACTACAAAGCCTCCAAGTACCCTGACACTCAGAGCTTTGTACCCAGCCAGTGGGACACCCCATAAAACCAATAATGCTCCCTACTTAAAGAATAATTCATTTTATATTCACATCAAGTTCTACAATCTCTGACATTAGGAGAAATGCCCAGTTTTGGAAAACCTTTTGTAATAGAAAAGATGCTGCTTTGGAATGGAATCAGGAGGAATGGAATCAGGCAGAAGGGGTTAGTGGGAAGAGATTAAGTCACACATAATGTTGAGAATGGTGTGAAGCCCAGTCAGAAGGGTATCTCAATGACCCAGGTATGAGTGGCGAAGGCCTGGTGTTTGTGAATGGGCTATAAGGGAAGGTTTTTAGAATTCTCATAATAAAGAAACTAATGATTATAGGGAAAGAAAGGCTAGAAAGAAATTTTAAGAAATGTAAATATTATACCCTGGGAAATGAGGAAGACGGTGGCCTCACTGACAGACATTTATTGTCTAAATTAGAAGACTCTTGCCCAAGCTTCCTTTATGGTGTTCCATACCTAAGTATCTAAAAGGAGGAAACACTATATAAAATTATGCAAGATTTTTAAAAAATAGAAGTGACATAATTTAGGTTCCAAATTTTAAAAGAGCAAATAATAGAACAACTAAAAATATTCACTGCTGCATAAAGCAAAAATTGATGGAACAATAGTAGTAGTCATGGTTACCTGAATGCCATCACCGCACTATGATTATACAATTCATTCCTATGAATAACACAATTATAGCCTAACGTAATACAAAATAATCTTGCAACGACGATGCAAAAAAACAAAGCAAACAGAAACTATTTAACTCAACAAGGCCCACAGCTTCATAATATAAACTTGCATTCCTTGTGTAATTCAACTGTTCCATATGCATTTCCTTAACTTTATGATCACACTTCATATTAAAATGACTAAATTATTCATGGGAGCTCAAAGTTTAAAAAGTATTCTTCTGAATATATATAACGAAATTCATAAGAAAAACAAACAAAAAAAATCATTTTTTCCTAAATAGGTCGATTTTATATCAACTGTTTCAATTAATGACAGTTAAGTGTTATTTATAGATCACTTAATTTTCATTGATTTGCTTTTCCTGATACACTTAAAAATCTCTAAACAGATATTACCAATGCCAAATCTACCCATCCTTGCCTAACATGAAAACACATTTTGAATTGTTTTAATGTCCTTTTTAAAAAATTATTCAGAATTTGATTTGCACGTTATGTTGCAAAATCCCTCTCATCCTGTTAGTTACTTGACAAACTGAACATACAAATTTATGCATGAAACTCCGTTTTCAGAATGGCCACACAAAATTGTTCCTTCTGAGACTATGGTATTCACAGGTAGTCAGAGTGGACTCTACCACATGTTTAAACATAATTGATATAACTGAATTGTCACCATTAATGAATGGGTTTTCATCCACATGAGTTATATCCTGGCTATGAAAACAGAACACTATTTATAAGTTGAATAATTGCATTAAATTTGTGAGACAGAGGTAGATTGATGAGACAGCATGAGACAAGAAGCTCAATATAGTACTTGGCTTTGAATCTGAAAATTTAGATTCCATTCTGATTCTGACACTCATTTGACTTCAGGCAAGTCACTTCTTTGAGCCTTAGTTTCTTCACTGATAAATTGAGGGAGTTGATGCTAAATGACTCAGTCTGGTACTAAAACACTATGATCGAAAGTCATTCTGTATACTGGTCATATAGCTCTTTAGTTTCTAGGAATTGCATCTAAAAGTGTTGCCAGTACCTTCTCTCTGCCAATTCGTCTCAGCTCTTACACGCATCTCAGCAAGTTCCAGATCACAAATTATGCCACTGAGCATTTTGAACCTGGCAAAGTGAAGCGTACTCTTCCAAAATATCTGCACGATGTCCAGCAAAACAACTAAAGGTATTATGGGCTTTTTAAAATCAAATGTCTGGGCTAGCTCTGCAGTGACTTATTCTCATATTCAACCGTGGCTGTTTCTCCTTTGGAGAACTCTGTTACATCGCTGCATCCTAAAGAAGTTAAGGAACCTGAGAACAAATTAGATATACCCTTTCTGTGCTTTTGTAGTCTAGAAGAGCTTTCCCAGATAGGAAACAGTTAGCTGTTACTCTGCAAGCGAAATTGAAATGCATCTGGTGGGACATCTGCCTACTCCAACCCTGGCCTCTGAAAATTGGTAAGGATTGTGGAAAAAGTACAGGATAGGAGTGTGAAAACAATTGTAATTGGTGACCTTGTGTAATAACTATGCCTCAAATCACAACTGAAGGCTCCTTCAGAATTCGACCGAATTCACATTTAAGAACTGAGTTGACTTCTACCTCAGCATGGACTCCAGCTGTGCTGATGTAGAAAGCAGCGTGATCAGTTGATTTTTTAACAGTTGTTGGCCTCATTCCCCTCTACCTTTTTTATGACTATATTGTCCCCAACACATTTGGCTCACTTTCCTTTTTTCTCAGCCAATTGTTTACTGTTCACAGAGCTAGCTTGAAGATATCCTCCAACATGAGATGAGAAGGCTGCAGTTGATTTGGCTCCCTGTATATCACACAAGGGCTTTCAAGTCCATGAAGGGCAGGGTCAATACAACGTTAAGAACATGGCACTTGGAGGGAAATAGTTGTGGATTCTAGTACCTTCACAAGTATTTATAACAAGGGACTTCATCTTTTGTATCATCACTTTTGTCATCTACAAAGTGTTTTCACAAAAACTGTACCTACTCAATTGGTTTATGTTATAATTAAATGAGATAATACACAATGCATGTAAAGTACTTAACACCGGACCTGAACACAGTAAGTGCTCAATAATATGGAAAGTGAGAGAACTGCAAACATATTACTGTGGAAAAAAATATACAAGTTATAAGATATTAGATTTTGCATATGAATTTCTGAAATAGGATTTGTAAACTGTTGTTCACTGTGAAGCTCATTAAATCTTACTAAGTTTCCTTTCTAGTTTAACTAAATCAAGCACTTAAATAGTATGGCCCTATCTATACATTACACTCAAAAATCATTTATACGATAGTTACTTAGAAGTGCTTTAAATTTACATATATTATAAAATTTGTACATTTAAAACTCCTAGTTTGCATCCATCCAACATCCAAAGAAGTTGCCCATTGTGCGTGGTGACACGGCAAATCCTTTATCTAAAGAACAACAGTTAGTAACAGTACTTTTGAGTAAAAAGCTTTTATCTTCTCTTTGTCTACAAACGAAATGGCCTCTTTAAACTACCACTTCTTTGAGTCAGTGTAGAAATTGTCCCTTGATGTTTCATGGTACACCGGCTAATCTTTCTTGGAATTAGTTGGCAAATGGAATTCACAAGAGTAGGGATGTGCTTTCTGGGACACCATATGCATTGCATCATTATGCAAAGAGACTGTGAGAACCTTCAGATCCTAGAGAAGAGAAATGACTTGCCCAAGGCCACAGCAAGCTGTGCCTCGGCTTGCTGAGATTCTGGAACTGAAACCCTCTGGGTTGTTGACCATCCATCTTTCTCATCACAATCAGCCCCTTGCTGCTTCCATCACATTTACAAAGGAAAGTGGGAAATGATTCATCCTTGTAGAATGTCAAGTAATAATGATGCTCTCTTCCCATTTCATTTAACTGGGCTTAGGTAGAGCAGAGAAGTAGGCATTCATCTCCTTTCTTTTCTTTCTCAGGTATCTCCAGAGTGTGTGAGCTTCTGTTTGAAGGGCATTTCTCTCCTATTTGCCCTCCCTTCCCAGGAGTGTTATAGAGTTGGATTTAAATGACTGGATCCACAGAGAGGATCTTCAAAAGACCAAAGGAGAAGAGAATTGCCCATAGAATCCTGTAAAGTGCTCCAGGAGCCAGTAACTATGGAGCCTTGCTCTTTACTCATTCAGTTACTGTGTTAGCAATAGAAGATTGCTCCCTGTATAGAACTTAATGACTAAAAACTAGGAATCATCTTTTACAAGATAAATCATCCTTCTTTAATTTATATTGTGCGTATTGTAGCTGTTTCAGGTTTTCAGTAAACATGTGTTGACTGAACGAGCAAATGCTTTTACACTGTTAACATGACAGAGCTAACAGCCTGTACTGAATAGAAGCATGTAGTTCCCCTTATGACAACAACCACATTCCCAGTGAAGTTTTCTTTATTGAGCCTTTACCATTTGTTATGATCTATGTGACTAAGGGAACACCAAATGCTATACTCAGTTTATGCTACAGGAAGTAGGAAAAATAGGTAACTGTGACTAAACATGAGAAAATTTGGTTTGGCCATTATTGATATAAAAAGAATTTGAAGAATCAACTAACTTCCCCTACAGTTACCTAATGTGAATATTCTTTAAACAAATCATTCACTTACTTATCATTTCAGTGTCTGTTTTCTGGGTGAATATGTGCTAAGTGTCTAACAGTCTCCATCCTTGAAGAGGTCAAAACTTGCAGACAGACATATGGGGAAGTAAGCTTTGTCTAGTGAAGAAGGGGCCACAGGAGACCTACAAAAGTCCTGGAAGCACAGAGGATGGAATGGTTCTTGTGGGTTGTCACAGGAGGCTCCAGGGAAAGAATTGGTGGAGACAAGAAGGAGTTTCCAGAAAAAATACAAGAGAAAGACATTGTAGGAGAAGAAAATGGAATGAATAAAGGCACAGCAGTATGGAAGTGAAAGATATACTAATGAATAAAAGGTCATTCAACAGGGGAAAAAATGTAGGGCATTTAGGAAAAGAATTGGATATGATCATGCCTTGTTAGCAGTTTTGAATATTATCCAGTAAGAAATATGGAGACATACTTGAATTTTAATCAAGGGGAGGATGGTGAGATAGGAAGAGAATTGTGTCTAATCTGTCCCCTCCTTTTCCTTTTCCACCACTACTGCAAGGGCTCACTGATTTTATTTTATCCCGACTCTTAGCCGACTTTATACCCTGAGATATTTTGGAGTAAGAATCAACTGGAATTGACGACAAATCTAATGTGGTGGTAGGGAGGAGTCTGAAAGAACATAATGGACATTCTTGAAGATGCGGATGGATGGTAATGCCATTAAAGAGACACAGATTACTCAGGAGTAGAAAGAGTGTGCCTGTGTGGAAATGTAACACATTTATTTGGGTCATCTGGTACTTGAAATACCTGGATGTTATATCCAGAAACTGGATGGAAATGAAATGTCAAGAATGTAGGAAAGAGTTTGGAGCCTGGTGGTGGAGTTTTAGGGGTCACTGGCATACAGACCATGGCCATATGTGTGATTGTATAAGAAGAGGATTATACACTTTGCTGTACACTTGAAACTAACACAACAATAAATCAACTATACTACAATAAAAATTTCTTTTTACAAAGAGGATTATAAAATAAGGAGAGAGGAAGATCTTGACTAGAACCCTGGAGAGTACTGAGCAGACAAAATAGGATCAAGGGAAGTAATATTATGTACACAAAAGAAGAGAATGCTTCAAGAAGACCTGAGTCAGCAGCAGTAATGCTACAGTAGACAAGGGGGTTGAGACCACAGAGGATCTACTGGATTTTGCAAATTAGGAGCTGACTTTTGTTACCACCAAAACCTGGTTTAGCACACTAGTGGGTTGAGGTGTGAATGAGACTTGAGCAAGGGAAGGCAGGAAGTATGAAATTCTTTCCCAAAAAGTCTGTCCACAAGATGAATGGGAAAGCAGTAAAGTTATTGGAGTGGATACCTTTTGATGCTGTTTTTCTTTTCAGAATTTAAAGATTCATTTAGAATTTCATCAGGAAATTGGGGATCTATCTTGGGATCACCTTACAAAACACTGTGATCAAAACACTGATCTACTGAAATAATCAAATTCACATTATTCTTCTACAATCCATTGCTTAATGATGTACTGTTGTTCTACATGAAATATGAATCAATCATAATCACAATTATCTTGCCTAAAGGTAAAATCCATGTTAATAATGCATCTTTCCTCTAGTCAGACACCTATATATATCATAGAATATAAAACTATATTTCTTGAAACTACAACTTAAGACAAGTATATTTTGAATTTAGATAACCTTCACCACCATCCAGAAAACGTATCTATCTTTTTTGTTCATGTCATGTATATTTCTCCAAAGAAGGCATACAGATGGCCAAGAGGCACATGAAAAGATGCTCAACATCACAAATTATTAGAGAAATGCAAATCAAAACTACAATGAGATATTACCTCACACCAGTCAGAATGGCCATATCAAAAAGTCTACAAACAATACATGCTGGAGAGGGTGTGGAGAAAATGGAACCCTCCTACACTGTTGGTGGGAATGTTAATTGGTACAGTCACTATGGAGAACAGTATTGAGGTTCCTTAAAAAACTAAAAATAGAACTACCATATGATCCAGTAATCCCACTCATGGGCATATACCCTGAGAAAACCATAATTCAAAAAGACACGTGCACCCCAGTGTTCAGTGCAGTGCTGTTGACAATAGCCAAGACATGGAAGCAACCAAATTTCCATTGACAGAGGAACAGATAAAGATGATGTGGTACATACATATACACAATGAAATACTATTCAGCCATCAAAAAGAATGAAATATTGCCATTTGCAGCAACATGGATGGACCTGGAGATTATCATACTAAGTGAAGTAAGTCAGACAGAAAAAGACAAATATCATATGATATTGCTTATATGTGGAATCTAAAAAAAAAAAATATATATATATATATATATATATATATACACAAATGCACTTATTTACAAAACAGAAACAGACTGACTTAGAAAATGAACTTATGGTTACCAGGGGGGAAAGGTGGGGTGGCGGGGGAGGAACAGATTGGGAGTTTGGGATTGACATGCTGTATTTAAAATAGATAACCAACAAGGATCTACTGTATAGCACAGGGAACTCTGCTCAATACTCTGTAATAACCTAAATGGGAAAAGAATTTGAAAAAGAATAGATACATGTGTATGTATACTGAATCACTTTGCTGGACACCTGACACTAACACAACATTGTTAATCAACTATACTCCAATATGAAATAAAAGTTTAAAAAAGTCTCATGGAAAAAAAGAAAATGTCTTGAATTAGGACAGAATATGTAAGAAGATATTTAGTAACAATTTTTGCAGACCCTGATGCCCTTTTGAGTCCTCTTGGGACAACAGGATTGCGTTAAAAGACAGTGCCATTCCAAAAGTCTTCTAGAACCTTGGATTCTTTCTTAGCAAATAACATATTTCTCACTCTTACTCAAGGAAATGATGAAAGTACTGAATAATCAAGGGATTTCTCATTTATGCATTGAGTTAAAAAAGATATTTTATTTTTACATATCACTGAGAGATGAAACAAAGAATATAGTTGTTAACAAACTTTCAAAGGCATTAGACTAAGTTGAGTGTTAATTATGTGCCTGAAGAAAATATCTGGAAATAAATGGTTTTTTAGTAAGTGACTGTCAGAATATACACAGCCAAACTTCCCTTCTGCTTATCCCTTTGTAAGCTTTTTGAATTGAGTGTTAAAAATTAAATAAGCTTTTTATGAAAAGGAAAAACATTTTGATATACGGATTCATTCATCCCCCCATTCTCCAAAAACTGCTATTTTTAATTTCAAACAGCTATTCATGTTTTACTAAGAAAAATATCAACTATATTAAGCATAAGGCAATAAAAATGCTTTGATTACAATTAACTTTATGTGCACTGAATGAGAAATGGAATTCTTTATTGGAGAAGTAATAATCAAATCAGTAGATACTACAAAACAAGTTATGACAAATTCTTTAATTATGAATTGCCCTTGTCCACACTTTTCTCTTTCGATAGTCCAGATTATAAATCCAGTTGAAAAAAATAAATAAAACATGATGAATAAGTGAATTTTATTATTTTCCTCCAGTGCTAGGCTTTAGGTTAAAATAGGGACAGCAACTTGACATGCCATTGGTATGGGACATTTTAGTACTAATATTATGAAATATGTATTATTTTTATAAAGAACTTTTAGTTAAATTGTGCTTGTTTCAGTTTTATCAGTAAGGAACAGTCTAGGATGATTCTCTTAAAATAAACTGATGGTCTCTAAAACATAAATTATTGGCTTTGCTCTAAAACGAATATGGAAATCTTGTGATTTCTCCATATGTCGTTCAAATAATGTTTTCAAGTCCACTGCCATAGGTTGAGAAACTAAGAACAGAAAAGAGAATAAAGTAAATTTATGGCTAAATACTAATAGTGAATAATTGCTTCAGAAGAAGAAAACATGTCAGTTTCCCACATTTTCCTTAATGGTTAAACATATTTAACAAAATCTTGGTAGCCTTATGGTAAAAGCCTTTTTCCTCATATTTTACTGAGAAGTATTTGCGGCCAGCAGAGTTAATGCAGGCTCATTCAGGAAGCCACAGCACTCTGTGCATTAGGACTCTGCTCTGCGCCCCTGCTTTTAGTCCAATTATCCCACATTGTGGGATGAGGAAGGTCATTGCTCCTGCTTGCTGGTTCTCTTGACGTTTTATGTCTCTGTGACCTTACCATCAATTTATCCAGGGTTTCTCAAAATTAACCAATCTTAAGGATCACTCTGGAACTTCTTAAAAGCAGACTTCTAGACCCCTTCCTCAAGGGACTATGATTTTCCTGGCTTAGGGTGGGTCTCCTGAATCTACATTTTTAACAAGTGGGCAAGGTACTTTTTAAGATTAGGTAAATTTGGAAGTAACATCTCCTCCTCTGCTCTTATCTCCTGAGGATGACCTCTCTCACCCGTTGTGATTCCAGTCCATGGAATATTCTTTTCCGTGCATACTTGCATCCAGTCTGTCTTCCATCTTTCTTCATGCACATCCAGTCTGTCTTCCATCTTTCTTCATGCACATCCAGTCTGTCTTCCATCTTTCTTCATGCACACTTGGAGCTGGCACCCGTATGCTTCCATTTTGAAGGGCAGATTCCACTTCCCCATTTTCTTCAAAACCCTGTGAGATTAGAATATCCTCCCCAGAAGCTCTGAAGTTTATGGATAGGAAATGAGTAGAAGACCAACTAGGATTAGATGAACAGGGAGCATACTAGAAATAATAGATGCTCAAAGCAGGAGGACTAGAGAAGACAGACCGGGGGGGGCGGGGGCAGAGCAGGGATGTGAGTAGGAAGAGCACAAGTTTACAGCACAGGGTGGAAATATAAGGTTGTGGTCAGTGACCTTACCTGGAGGACGTAGTGGCCTGTGCCAGGTGAGGCTAAGGGTGATAAAGGGGCAGACAGTCCTCTCCAGGAGAGACAGGCTAAAAGAGGGTATTGGTACCAAGACATGTACAGAAACAACTGTCATTCAAGGCAGACTATAATAAAATCTCAAAAAGATAATATTAAAAGGTTACCAGGGGCTTCCCTGGTGGCTCAGTGGTTGAAAGTACGCCTGCCGATGCAGGGGACACGGGTTCGTGCCCCGGTCTGGGAAGATCCCACATGCCGCGGAGCGGCTGGGCCCGTGAGCCATGGCCGCTGAGCCTGCGCGTCCGGCGCCTGTCCTCCACAACCGGAGAGGCCACAACAGTGAGAGGCCCGCGTACCGCACAAAAAAAAAAAAAGGTTACCAGCATTCTGAAGGATGAGAGATCATACATATTTGAGAGGATTAGGATCAACTTAATGGCAAATAGCATTTAATCTAAGGCTTGAAGGATGGGTCAAATTTTGAGAGATGCAGTAGGAGAGGAAGTGTTTTGGCAGAAGGAATTCATTAAGCAATGGCTGAAAGAATCAGTCTGTGAACAATTTAAATGAATTAAAGCAAAAATCTGTAACGTAGATATAGCCTAACACTTTTTCTACATAGGTGATTCTTTCAAGCATCTGGGTGGCTGTTCCTGCCAGTAGACATGACACTCCTGAAGGTAAAACAGATGTTGATGTCATATTTTACTCAAAGTTTCTAGGGATGTGTGTCACATGTAAACATTTGGAATTACCATTATGCTTAGAAATAGAACTTTAGTTAATACGTAAAAACAAAAAGCAACTACCAGCAACCTCCTTAATAAGGATTCTGTCGTTCTTTCATTAAAAAAAGATCAGGTAGTGTTGTAGTTTAAATAAAACTCCATGCCTTTCAAAGAAATGTTATAATTTCCTTTGAAGGACTTAATGAGGCTGAGTCACAGCTAAGAAAATAAGATGTGAAATTAACATATGTGTGAAATTCAATCACACCTCTTATTAACTGGATGTAATGATAACCACAAAAAAAGGTGACTACTTTAAATAAATAAGTGATGATAGAAATGAAAAATGATGTTAATTTAATGGTTGATTAATTGGTCCTCAGTGTATCTCCCAAATCTAGTTTGGGATGGTGGCCTCCAGCTCATACTTTAAGCATTCCAAATGTGTATCAATAAAACATATATTGCTTATAAAAAGTTATACAGAACATTTCTAATAAAGACTTGCATTCAATATGCTACAGCAGGTCTAGCTTATATAAACACACACGCACACACCATGCGCACACACCTTTTACCATGCCCATCTGTTGAGTCAGGTGGAAGCACACTACAGATATCTTCCAACCTAAATGTCATGGTAGTGAGGGCCTCAGCCCTGGCTCCCTATCAATCAATTGTATTTTATATCTCATTATGTCAAGATTTTCAAATTCCCCTTGAGGCCATTCACACAGTTTTGCTACTTAATAGAGTATTGATTCATTTTGTTCTTTGTCATTCTATGTTGTAAATGTTTTAAATAATATAAATAATAAGGAAAAAAAGCCATATTACTGCTTTAAAGTAAATAGCCTGTGATAAACAGACTCTCTATATTGGAAAAAGTTCAAACACTACTGAATTTAAATTGTTATATTTAAACTGTATTATTCAGAACCTCCCATTCAGAGCTATCATCCAAAAGCACAATGTATTGGTTCAGATAGGCATGGTAAAGGTAATGTTAATAGGCGATTAAAAAAACACGTGAGGGAGATAGATAATGGTGTCTGTTCACTAAAATGTGTCAGAAGGATACTCCAAGAGCATTAAATATGAGAGAGAATTGCAGTCAATAGCCAGTGAACAAAGAACGACATAAGAGAACGTTCTGGGTGTGAACACTAGCAGTGGGATGGGCCAGCTGAACTTAATGCAACGTTTTTCCCAAAGGATGAAAGGTTTACATCTGATACAAGTTCCTTTATGCAAAAACACTATACAAGCTCACTATTTCTATACAGAAAATACAGGAGGGAGGTACAAGATATTTTCTTTGAAAATGCACACAATTTGTAGTCAAGAGACTTTCCCTATCTCTTGTATTATTAACATCATGTTGGTACGATACATTTGTAAAAATTAATAAACCAATATTGATACATATGATCTACTAAAGTTCACAGCTTATTCGTATTTTCTTACTGAATGCCCTTTTCTGTTCCAGGATCTCATCCAGGATATCACATTACATTTAGTCATCGTATTTTCTCAGGTCCTAACAGTTTCTCAGACTTTTCCTTGTTTTAGATAACCCTGACAATTTTGCATATTGGCCAGGTATTTTGCAGAATGTCTCTCGGTTGGGAATTGTCTGGTTTCGCCATGATCAGGTTAGTGTTATGGGGTTTGGGGAAGAAGACCACAGAGGTTAACAGCCATCCTTATTACATCATAGCAAAGGTATATATTATCAACATAATTTATCACTGCTAAGGTTAAACTTTCTCCCCTGGCTAAAGGGTCTGTCAGGTTTCTCTACTGTAAATTTACTCTTTTTTCCCTCCTTTCCATATTATACTCTTTGGAAAAAAAGTCATGATGCACAGCCTGGACTTAAGGAGTGGGCAGTTACATTCCCCTTCCTAGAGGACTGAATATCTACATAAATTATTTGGGATTCTATTGCACAAAAGATTTGTCTATGCTCTCATTTCTTTCTTTATTCAATCACTTTTTTATATCATCATGGACCCATGGATATTTATTTTATACTTTGGGCTATAATCCAATACTACTTTACATATTCTTTATATTTTTTTTGCTCCAATTTTTCTCGTTTTGGATATTGGTAGCTATTTCACTTGACTCCTGTGTCTCTTTGATGTACAACCATCGATGTTTTTTTGTTTTTGTTTTTGAGCACTTCCTTGTTTTCTAGCATCTATCTTGTTATAGATGCTCCAGGATATCTTGTATATTCACTGCCCAGCCCTAGAATCAGGCCATCAGGCATTTCTCTAATGATCCTTGATTTCTTTTATTGGAGAATGATGTTAGAAACCAAGATATGGGTGCTAAGTATGCTCTGTGCTACTGGGGTGTCATTGCCTTCTAGGCCCTCGTAGATGACAAAGCAAGATAATATACATATGTATACTAACCTGTGTATGTATGTGTGTGTGTGTGTGCATGTGTGTGTGTGTGTGTGTATAATTCTCCCCTAAACATACTTCTCCCCTTACTTATCTATATTCTCCCACTCCAACAGTAAGAAACCTGGCTCTACCATTTGCCATCCATTATTTATTTAATGGTTCAATCCCCTATTACTTTATTTAAATTTAGAGCCAAATCCTGTTGTTTCCAGAATTTTTATTGTGTGTAAATAGCATTTAACATTTAATTTAAGAAGTTAAATAGAGATATACCTTCCTTTATTCTCTCATGCTTACATCACCAGCACCATATGTTTTAACAACAAACAAATCTTCCTCTGAGGTTTGATCTTGTTACCTCATTTGGTGATATAACCACTGGGACCAAAATTACAAATAGGTTATGTTCCAAATGTTTGCTTTCCAGTCAGTCATTTGGAACTTGTGGCTTTTGTTTTGAAACACTTTATAAATAATGGTATGATTTCTAGGCTAGCTCACAAAGGCCTATTTAACTCAGAATACAATTGTAAGGGTATATATTTGCAATAAAAATTAATAGAAAGTAACATTAGTAAGTACAAAGGGCAACATTAAAACAATTAAATGAGAATTAGTGTTGTATTAATCTTAGAACATAGTTGCTTAGGCAAAGAAAGCAAGGGTTGAGAGTACGAAGTCCATTAAATGCAGAGAAAACATCTGTGAAGGGGCAAACCAGCACGGTGACTTCTGAGATTGCTGGAATACACAGAGTGGGACGTAGAGTGGATTGTAATGAGCCTGGACAGGCAAGCAGAAACTTAATTATAGTAAGCTTCATGTGCCATGCCAAGAAGATGGGATATAAGTTTAGGGGAATGGGAAGCTAATGAAGAATTGTATGCAAAAGCATGGCATGATCTCATTTTTGACTTAACATTACTCTGATGACAATCTTAAGGATGGGTAAGAAAGGGGTAACAAAAGCAGCAGGATCAATTAGGAAAATATTGAAATGGTGAAAACAGAGAACTAAGTTAATAATCCAGTACTCTTGAGGAACAGGAAGAGTGTTCAGATATGAGGGATGATAAAGAGATGGACACTTGGTCTCAATTACTGGTTGTTATCATTGGGGTGAGGGAGGAATGAACATCTATGATTGCCTCTTTACTGGTTTGAGAGATGGGGAAGTTAAAATACGCATTTGATGGTGCCATTAATCAAGACAGAGTATATGGTAAGAAGAGAAGTCTGTCTTATCTTTCATTCATAATTCAGGTATTTTTATAATATTTTATACCAGAAGTGATTTCCTAAGATACCTGCCAGAAAATGGAAAACACAAAGGGTAGAGAGTTGTTACAAAGAATTTATGTGTATTTATAAGAAAAGATTATCAAAGATAATCTTACCTTCATAACTATAAGAAGTACCAGCAGAAGAAATGAGGTGAAGACAGCCTATACTGCATCTCTCTGAGAGGGAGGAAAGAAAGTGGGACAAAGGCCCAAGGAATCACCAAACCAGGCTCCAGCCGGGAGTTGGCACCGTCAGTCCAACTGGAGGTGGGTGTGTTTGTAATTTAGGGAGAGAATTGTCTAAGGGAGGAAATATGCAACGGGCTGTTTCTTTGTACAAAATCAATCTTGAGTCAGATGCATGTTTTTATGATATTGGAACAACACCATGGATTATTTTAGTTGTGATTTCTACTCATAAAGCTTTCCTAGGGATCTCCTTGGGATATAATTCGATAAAATTAAAACCTTCCTTGCCAGTTAGATAGTATGTGTATTATATGCTCTATTACTATAGTGTATTTCATGTGTGACTTAAAGTTCATAACTACTTATAATAATATTTTATAACAAAGGTTCAATTTTCTAACCACTTAATTTCATCTTTGTTTATCTATTTTCCCATGTGCAAATCAAGGACCTTCCTTCTATGACACCTCTATCTTCCCTCTCATTATTTCTCATGTTGTTTACACACCTCTGGGTACAGGGAGAATAGGACCATAGCAATAGAAAAGCAGGTGATGTGCCAGGATCTCTGGAAATTTGAAGCTCTTGAAGGACTAGTCATCACCTAGCATTCATTTTTCTTCCAGAAAACAAAACAAAACAAATGACATTAGCAACAACAAAATCAAACAATCTAGTCCAGACCATCAGTTGTTTCTTCATCTGTGTTAACTGATTTCAATCTGGAAGCTGGCATATAGCCTGGAATTAATTTTTATAATTTGTTTCTTCTCTACGCAAAATGGATCTGCAGGAAACTGATGAAGAGGATAAGTTTTTATACTCATCTCATATGTAAACTTTATTATACTAATGAATGTGATAAAAATAAATGAGTGTGACTAAAACAAAGCAAAAACAATTTGAGTGTTTTTAAGAAACTGTAACAACAAATAAATATGTGATGAACCAATAAAGCAGGGAAGATCTCTAAATAGAATCATTATTCTTGAAGGATGGTGTTAAAGATAGGAACATTTCTATGGAAGACTCCTGAAGTATACACTTTGAGTCAAACACAATCTGAATAAATACAATAATATCTTAGTTGAAGCGTTTAGCTAACAAAAAAGCAGCCAAAGTCTACAGTAGTAACATTAAAAGTAACCAAGAGAAAATTTCAACATTTAGCTTATCATTTGAAAACTTCCATGCCAACAAATAGTGTCTGCTTTTTAAATCAAACCTATTTTTTCAGATATTTTTGAGGCTTTGTAGATACACTGAAACAAACATAATAAAAATTATGAAAAATGCATTGATTAATTTTCTAAAACTTTAGTTCTAATCTGCTATGGGAACTGAGAAATATACTAGACAAACAAGAACATGTGAGCAGTCTAAGGGAAGAGACAGACAGGAATACTGATAGAGTAGAATACAATGTTCTTTGGTATCAGTAGTGTTAAGAAAAGATTCGTATATTACTGTCTTGGGGAAATTATAAATACCATCCTGAGTAGAAAACTCAAAGGATGAATAGGAGCCTGGAGAAATAAAGATGGGCAATGGATTCTAGAAAGAATTGAGATAGCAGGATGGATGGCATGAAGGCCTGACAGAGATGGACATGAGTGGGAATCATGAAAAAAGTAATAAATCTCATGCAGAAGATATGGGAGAGACAAAACAGCAGTGAGACTGGGCTGGGGATGGATTCTGCAAGATCTTGAACAACAAATTAAGGAGTTTGGTTTTCGTCTTGGGGGAATGCAAGCTTTAAGCATTTGAGATATGATTTTATATGTAACAATTCTTTGACAAGGTCATTTTTGTTGGTAGGTAATTGTGAGCAGTATGAGAAATGCACTAAATACTAAATATGGAGAAAACTGTGGGGAAGAGAAGATTTAGAAAACTTGGAAACCATGCATCTAGAGCCACCAAGTGACCTATTGCCCTGAGGCTGGGATACCTGGGAAGTCTGAGGAGATCAGACCGTCCCTGTAGTGCTAGAAACTAGCAGGGCCCCATCCTATCAGGTTTAGACATTGCTCACACTTGGCCATTGAAGCTTATATTAGACCAGTGAAATTAAATGTAGAACAAAGCATTACCTATTTTGAAAAACTGTAATGGTCTTTTGACAAACTGTGGTATACAAAGACTTAGGAGTACAGAGGAAGCACCTCAGGGGCTGCCAAAGTAACAGGGGCAGAGAGCCGCGGAGTAAACTCTGAGATGTGCACTTCTGCTGCCCTTGCTTCAGTCAGTGCAACTCTTCAGCTGCTAATTTTTATTTAATTTTACATATAGGGCTTCTGCTTAAGATTTTTATTAAATAAATATTTCTATTATTTAAGAAAACAAAACTGAATACCAATGGTGTACAAGGCCAATATTTCCCAAAGCAGATTTTTAAAAAGTTTCCTTTATATCTAGGTCCATCCACATCTCTACAAATGACCCAATTTCATTCCTTTTTATGGCTGAGTAATATTCCATTGTATATATGTGCTGCATCTTCTTTATCCATTCCTCTGCTGATGGACATTTAGGTTGCTTCCATGTCCTGGCTATTGTAAATAGTGCTGCAATAAATATTGTGGTACATGACTCTTTTTGAATTATGGTTTTCTCTGGTAGAGTGAAGTAAATCAGAAAAAGGAAAACAAATATCGTATATTAATGTGTATATGTGGAATCTAGAAAAATGGTACAGATGATCTTTTTTGCAAAGCAGAAATAGAGACACAGATGTAGAGAACAAACGAATGGACACCAAGGGGGGACAGGAGGGTGGGATGAATTTGAAGACTGGGATCGACATATATACACTACTGATACTATGTATAAAATAGATAACTAATGAGAACCTACTCTATAGCTCAGGGAACTCTACTCAGTGCTCTGTGGTGACCTAAATGGGAAGGAAATCCAAAAAAAGAGAGGATGTATGTATACGTATAGCTGATTCACTTTGCTATACATTAGAAACTAACACAACATTGTTAAGCAACTATACTCCAAGAAAAATTAACAAAAAAGAATGGATAAACAATAAGGTCCTACTGTATAGCACAGGGAACTATATTCAGTATCCTGTGATAAACCATGATGGACAAGAATATGAAATGAATGTATATATATGTATAACGGAATCACTTGCTGTATAGCAGAAATTACCACAACATTGTAAATCAACTATACTTCAATAAAATAAATTAAAAATAATAGTTTTTTATATCTAATTCCCAAAGGATTCTTGATCCTAAGAGATTCATTTATTATCTAAATTAGCTTTATGAAACAATTATGAATTGTCATTAACTTTCTCTTTTTGCCACGAAGATTTTTCCATGAACCGTAACAGGTGTATGAATGACCTTTGGAAATGCTAGCTTTAAGATAAACCACACATATGGACTCCACTCTCCAATGTGGTATACTTACAGCATGTCACAACAGTTTGGAGTATGTGGCCGTCAATATCAAGACGCTTTCAGGAATGTTTTCTGGAAATAGACTTCTTGGGTTTAAATCTTGGCTTTGCCTTTATCCTGGCAAAATGTGGGGGTAAATTAATTAATCTCTGTGTTACTGCAGTTCTTCTAGCTGTAAAATGTGAATAATCATAATATCTTCTGTTTAGGGTGACCATGAAGATTAAATCAGTTTATATGTGTAAAATATATGAAGCAGTGCCTTTATGAGGTAGAAGCTATATTACTGTCAGCTATTACTATTGGCATTATGTAAGCCTTGGGTCTTACTAAGAAATTGAGCCAGCTTTTGGATTTTTTTTTTTTTGGTTAGTTTTTATAAAATTTATTTTTATTGAAGTATAGTTGATTTACAATATTGTGTTAGTTTCAGGTGTACAGTAAAGTGATTCAGTTATACATACATATATATCTATTTTTTGTCAGGTTCTTTTCCTTTATATTGAGTATAGTGTCCTGTGCTATACAGTAGGTGCTTGGTGGTTATCTATTTTATATATAGTAGTGTGTATATATTAATCCCAAACTCCTAATTTATCCCCCCTCTTTCCCCTTTGGTAACCGTAAGTTGTTTTCCATGTCTGTGGGTCTGTTTCTGTTTTGTAAATAAGTTCATTTGCCTCATTCTTTTTTAGATTCCACATATAAGCGATATCACGTGGTATCTGTCTTTATCTGTCTGGCTTACTTCACTTAGTATGATTATATCTAGGTCTATCTATGTTGCTGCAAATGGCATTATTTCATTCTTTTTTATGGACTTTAACAGCATTTGCTCAGACTAGTATACCACCTAACAAGTAGTTTGCTTATTGTTTGTTTCTCCGTACTGTAATGTATGGTCACTGAGAGTAGACAGTTTCATGTATTTTGTTTGTTGCAGTATTTCCAGAAATTAAAAGAGTGCCTGGAAAATAACAGGAACTCAATAAGTATTTGCTGAGTTAATGAATGAATAAATTCTTATACCAGTGAACTGGAACTAATACTAGTATCCCTTTAATGCCTCATGTGGTACTTTGATATTTACAGAGCCATAAGGCAACTCCGAAAATACCAAATGTAAGCAAGGGAGATAGAAAACCTATTTATTTTCTTAGAGCTCAGGGCAGGTACAGTTTTAGACTCTCCCATAGCAATTTGGGGGCCCAGTGAAGTTTTTCCAGTATAATTCCACAAGACCATCCCTGTATCACAAACAGAGCTGACTCAAGGATCAAGATGAGGAATGAGACTCGGTGCCCTCTCCAGGGTATGTAGACCCCAAGATATATCTGAATCTGTGCTCTACTTTCTATAGCCACTGTCCTCATCCATCACAAACTTAGGCATGTCTGTGTGTATGTGCCAGAGATGGGGGTATTCCATCTATACTGTCTGAGTGCTACTGAGAGAGTTTAGTTGTGTGTGTGTGTGTGTGTGTGTGTGTGTCTGTGTGTGTGTGTGCAGAGGAAGAGACAGGGTGTGAGGGAATCTCATTTCACTGCACCTAAGAGCAGATGTGCGCAATCAGATCCACTGCCTGTAAGGAGAAAGGCTCTTTTCTTCTTTGTCCAATCAGGCTTTTGTTGAGCTGATTAGAATCAAAATTAGAGAATGAAGTAGGACAGAGAAGGGAGAGATGGATTCCTATGAGAAGGGACATGATGATACTTCTGGAAACAGAAAATAACCTAGAAAGTCTGGGAAAGTAGAGAGACATATTTTTAAAAGACAGAGAAAATTGGGCAGCAGCCAAGATGAAGGAAAATTTGGGGCCAAAATTTGAATAGTTTTTACAAAGTGTGGCTGTGTGCAAAGTGGTAAAATACTCATTTCCACATCTCTTCCAGATACTTTGGTTAAAAACATTAATTTATTTTTTATTTTTTTTTTATTTTTTTTTGCGGTACGCGGGCCTCTCACCGCTGCGGCCTCTCCCGCTGCGGAGCACAGGCTCCGGACGCGTAGGCTCAGCGGCCATGGCTCACGGGCCCAGCCGCTCCGCGGCACGTGGGATCCTCCCGGACCGGGGCACGAACCCGCGCCCCCTGCATCGGCAGGCGGACTCCCAACCACTACGCCACCAGGGAAGCCCCCATTAATTTATTTTTAAAGATTTTGGAACCTCTGCTAGCAATCTTTGGAGACACACCCTTGCAGAGCAGGCCACCTTGTAACAGCAGTATGACTGCTACTTTTTCCCCACACTTGTTACTCACATGATTGGTTTACATTGCAATTCTATTTCAAATTCTGTTTCATCAATAAAATAAATATTTAGAAACAGTAACTTTGGATGGGGAAACAGAGGTTTATGAGCTTTTAGGCCTTTTATAATTTTCTAGGCTTTTGATGACTTTGGCTAAACCAATATCCTAAATTTTCTCTAAGAATTGGTCAATTTTTGGAATTAGATATCTAGAGTAAAATTAATGGTAAATGTCATGAAATAGCTTAAAAAAACAATTTCAGTTACATGTTGTAATGTGTCAAAAATACAGAAATGCATCACTCTCATTTCTGCATGCTTAATGGTTATAAAGAGCTGCTACAGAAACAGGGAAAAATACTTATAATAATACTGCTAATGAATTTTATTTCAAAATTTTCTCTAACTGAGTGCATTAGGCAGAAATCAGTTGAATAAAAGAAATTAATGGGGGAAGAGTTAGCATATGATGAAAGGATTAAATCACTCAAATTTAAAGACATTAACTCAAGCACAGTGAAAATCAAGTATAAGATGATATTATTGATGATGAAATTTATGTAAGATGAATCTATGAGACAAAACTGATTTTATGAAGAAATTGTAATATTAAGTGAATAAATCACTATACATATATGATCAAAACTATGAAAAATCTTAGAAAGAAAGCTGGAACAAACACATCTAATATTATATTGACAGTGAAAGCTTTTGTGAGCCTGGATGATCACTTGTTTCCTTTCAAACTTTCTATTTCTCACCACTGCCCAGAACAAACACTAATTAGCTTTATAAGAATAAAATCAAGTAAACGTTTTGTAAATGAATGAAACGAAGCCTTGCTCCAATAATGGTATTGCTTTTCTCAAAACCCACTAATGAGACCCTATATCTCCATTTATGTATTACATAGATATTCTAGCATGTAAATGAGTTTTACATGTTTGAAATGAGCAGGTGCTTATTTCTGATGGCCTTGTTGGCACTTTTTGGGGGGAGTTGAACAAAAAGCTTTGAGGAATACTTGGGAGAGGACAGCAATTCTGCCGTATCTTTAATGAAAGTAGTAACAACTCTTTTTGAATCACTGACTTTTCTTGTTCATTAAATTATGCAGGCCAAGTAGCTAATAAAAAGGTAATATTTCGTTATACTCATTCTGAATTTAATCAACTTTTATTTTTCTTTCACTTAACTTTTTATGTTGTCAAGTATCAACCTAGTCTCATCCTCGTTTTGCAAAACACTACTCTGATCATCAAGGATTTCGAAAGCAAGGCTAACATAATCTGCCTCATATTTTCTGAATTTCAACATTCTTAGGAGAAGGTGATTCAAATGATTTCTAGAATAATGAAATAACAACCGTATGCAAAGAAAGTAGTGTTACTTCTTTCATACCTTCTTGCTAATGGTAATAATAATATTTAGTAAAAATGAAGGCAATATGTTTTCTATACTTTGAAAGCATCAGAATTAAACACCAGATTTCATAATGAAAATGAGCACATGTGTAAAGAATACCAAAAAGCTAAATATTTATAAACTAAATTTTACGGGCGTACCTTGTTTTATTATGCTTCGCCTTACTGCACTTTGCAGATATTGTGATTTTTACAAATTGAAGGTTTGTGGCAACCCTGCCTCAAGCAAGTCCATCTGCACCATTTTTTCCAACAGCATTTGCTCACTTCATGTCTTTGTATCATGTTTTGGTAATTCTGGTAATATTTCAAATTTTTTCATTATTATTATATTTGTTAGAGTGATCTATGATCAATTTTTGGATGTTACTATTGCAAAAATACTATGACCAACTGAAGGCTCAGATTATGGTATTGTTTTAGCAATAAAGTATTTTCTAATTAAGCTTTGTCCATTGTTTTTTTTAAGACAGAATGCTATTGCACACTTCACAGATTACAGTATAGTGTAAAAGTAACTTTTATAGGCACTAGGAAACCAGAAATTCATGTGACTCTCTTTACTGTGGCGGTCTGGAACCAAATCTACAATATCTCCAAGGTATGCCTGTAGTTCAGGCATCTCTTTATGTTGTGCCATCTTCTTTTAATAAATCATGTGGCCTCTACAACAACACCAACAAAAAAATTATAACTTTTCACAATAGAAGTTTAAAAAGTATAAATATTATTTCATCCCTGGAATAATCTTATCACAGCTTCTATGAACTCTGAGAAGCACTCTTAAGGCTACTGTAAACAATAGAGTTATACAAGTTCCACGGTTCAGTTTTCTGATTTAAAATAAGGAACTGTTTTGGGCAGAATTCTAAAAATGACCCACCAAGATTCTGTTCCCTAATCCCTGGGACTGTGAATATGATGAGATACCACACATTTGATTATGTTACCTCACATGGCAAAAGGGAATTTGGAGACGTAATTAAAGTTACTAATCAGATGACTTTGAGTTAATGAAAAAGGAGATTACCCAGCTGAGTCTAAAACAATCCCATGTGCCATTACAAGACAGAGAGGTTTTCTCCGACTGGTAGCAGAAGACAGAGTTAGAGAATATCGATTACTGAGATAGATGGGGCCACAAGATAAGGACCTGAGAGCGGCCTTTAGATGCTGAGAGCAGTTCCTGACCAACAGGCTGCAAGAACAGAGGCTTAAGTCATACAACCACAAGGAACTGGATTCTGCCACCGACTTGAATGAGCTTGGAAGCAGATTCTTTCCCAGAGCCTCTAGGTAAGGGCCCAGCAGTGCTGACACTTTGTGAAACCCTGAGCAGAGCACCCAGTTGAGCTCACCCTGATTTGGGATCTACAGAACTAAGAAATAATAATTGCGTGTTGTTTTAAGTCACCAAAATTGTGTCAATTTGCTAAGAGAGCATAGGGAAGTAATATAGAACTGTAGATTGTTTAAACCTTGACGGGACCTTAAATAAGTCCAAAGTCTAAGAAAAGACAGGTGACAGAGAGAGGATTAGGGCTATTACAAAGCATCGCAAAGAGAGGGGAAAAGAGAGTTATTATTTAACCACTAATATTCAAAATATAATTTTTAAGCAATATATTCTGCTTAAAACCAAACCTTTGGAAGAGAAAAAGAAATTAAGGACTCTTTTGCACCTCTTACAACATCAATGGCTAGATTTTATGATGGACCTTTTTTCCCATACTGTCCATCCTCAAGTTTAACCCTGAAACTGGAATAGAAAGAAGGAGGAGATGACACAGAGGAAGTAAAAGAATAACCAAAGCTTTATGATCCCTGAAGATTGTGGGAGAGTAAGGCAGAAGATGGAAATAAAGGTAAAGAGAGAGAAATGTCAGTATTCTCATTTTTTCCCCCTCACTTTGGAAACATTATCTAAAGCATTCTCTATGTTTAGCTCCGTGTTTCAGGCTACTGAATGAGAGGCCCTCATGGAATGTGACTCGTGGATTGTGGCCATATCATACATGAGCCTGCCAGTGTGGAATACTGAAGCAAAAAGCCCTGATATATAGCACTCTTGACCGACCCTTGGGTCACATGACCAGTTTTAGGTTTTCCAGTGATTGTCTTGATGAGGGCTCTAGGCTGCATATATTCACGATGCTAGTTCATTAATTAGTGGGGTTTTTTTAAATTGAAGTAGGGTTGATTTACAATATTACGTTAGTTTCAGGTATACAACAAAGCTATTCAGTTATTTTTTTTTCAGATTCTTTTCCATTACAGGTTATTACATGATATTTAATACAGTTCCCTGTGCTACACAGTAAGTCCTTGTTGCTTAGCTATTTTATGTATAGTACTTTGTTAATCCCATACTCCTCATTTACCCCTCCCCTCCCTTTCCCCTTTGGTAACCACAAGTTTGTTTTCTATGTTTGTGAGTTTCTGTTTTGTATATAGATTCATTTGTATTATTTTGGAGATCCCACATATAAGTGATATCATATAATATTTGTCTTTGTCTGACTTACATCACTAAATATAATACTCTCTAGGTCTATCCGTGTTGTTGCAAGTGGCAATATTCCATTCTTTTCTATGGCTGAGTAACAGTCCATTGTATATGTATACCACGTCTTCTTAAGCCAATCATCTGTTGATAAAAATAGGGAACGTTTCACAAATTTGCATATCATCCTTGTACAGGGGCCACACTAGTCTTTTCTGTCTGTACCGTTCCAATTTTAGTATATGTGCTTTCGAAGCAAGCACTAATTAATATTTTGTTTTGTTTTTTAAATTTTCAGATGGCTCATATCAATGCTGCTTTGATTTCTCCCCACAAAAGAGCAAAGTTATAGGTTATCTATAGATATCACTAGGCAAATGGTCACTGGAGGCATCTGACTACAGCTACGGACATATTCTAAAAACATCAGAGGAGAGGACAAATTGCATGCTTTATCATTCTTGCATGGCTACTCCAAGCCTGAACATATGGTGGCCCTTGGGTGGAGCAACCAGAGCTATGGCTCAAATGAGCCCCTGAGAGAAATCAAAGTTTAGGTTGGGAATGATTTTCACAGGTTTTCTGTGTCCCTGATGAAGAGGCACTAATGCAAAGAGGCCAAGATGGGTCCAATGGTTAGTCATCTTATTCATGGGCAATGTAGGTTGAGGTGTACTCACTCTTGATATGAACAAAGTAAAGTTTCCTTTAAAATTACCCATTGCAATGGTTGGCTACAATGAAGACATAGTCATACCTGGGAAACTTATAGTTGAATCAGAATCTCTGAGGGTGGGACCTAGGCATCAGTATTTTGTGAAAGTTCCCCAGGATGTTTTAAGGTACAATTAGAGTCGGAAATCACTGATTTAATGGAAGGTCTATTCATGTGTATACAGAGATAAAGCAACATTAATCCTTGTAGTGTGAATCAGTGTTAAAGTGTCTCTTCTCTCTCTTCCCTAAGTTCCTTTAGTTGTGCTCTTATATCAACTTTCCTTCTTCCTACAGAGATATTCTTCTTTGTGTCATTCCTATTTTCTGTGGTTGCAAAAATCACATATTTAAGAGGATTTAATCAATCAATCTGTCTAAAGTTTCTATATCAAGATCCACATCCACTTGTTATTGCTATTTTTCAAGAATACTGGAAATGGTAATAAAATAATTCCCTATAATTGACATAATTCCTCTTAAATATTAGTTGTGGACTCTCTACTCCCCTTGTTTGATCTCTGCTCCTTCTCATGTTATATAAAGTTTTGCAATAACTATTGTGATAATTAAGCATTTATGCTATACACACATTAGTGAATGCATGATGTTCATTGCTTATTTGACAATGGTATTTAAAATATATGCTCCCATGTCAAGTATCATTTGATGCAAAAGAGAGCAGCAAATCTCTCTCTTGTTGACAAACAATTCAGGCAATAACTCTGAACATCCAAATCTCCACAGTTTCAAAAGAACAAATAAAGCTGTGATATCTCTCTGGTGATATTTTATTTTCATTCCCCATCTCATTTGTTTGTCATTTGAATCCATACTCTCATGATATAGAGAGATTTTCTCTTTTTCTTTTTATGGGTGGTAAAAAGCTTTTAGTGTGTTCTTACTCTTTAGGCTACAGACAAGTTTTGTTTTGATACACTAATAAGAAATGTGTTCTCATAATAAACTTGAAGTATGAAAAGGGAGACTGATTCCTTACAAAGCCAGGCTGTTGATGTTTATTATGTTCCTATCAGAAATATGTTAGGTTTTCAAGCAACACAAAGATATATGGACACAGTTGATTTCTTTCTTGTGCTTGGAGTCCAGTTGGGGAGATAAACCTTACACTTGAAAATTCTCCTTAGAACAATGTAATAATATAAATTCTATACAAATCAAGCTCCTGCATGTGCACTCTGAAATAGGTGAGGCCACATGGCTGCTGTCATAAGGATATGCTTGATTGATTATTGAAGGTGCTTGAGCTGAAGGATGCTTTGAAAGAGTTACAGACGTTTATTGTAAGGAAGAAAATGACATACAAGTGAAACAGTCACACATTTGAGGGTCATGTAAATAACCAATCTTATGGAAAAGCATGGAAAAAAAAACCCCAAGCTGTGCTACATAGAGCTATTTGATAGAGGATTTAGCATAACAGACTCCAAGAAAAGGAATGACTCAAATTGTTTCAAGTTAAGGAACTATCACCATTATTTTAAAAAATGATTTACTTGGAAATAAGGTACCACTAAAAAAAGTTTAACTATTTAGTAAGTAGTTCATCATTGTTTAGTTTTGAGCCCACTTTTCTTTTGTAGGATGAAATAGGACTGACATAGGGTCTCAAGGTTTAGAACTAGCTTTGGGGGTAGAAGAAAAGATAGATATCAAGCTCCAGAGTAGACTGTGATGAGGGCAAATGCAGGTTGGTGTCTAAGGTGAGTCAGAGATGAATGCCAGAGGAGATGCATCAAGTAAAAGGGAAACAAAGGGTAGGGAGCAAACAAAGAAAAGTATTATAGGGTGTAAGATGTCAGCAACAGGGAATAAAGCAAGCTACAGAGCAGGGCAAGGTGAAAGAGGACTGGAATTTGTTTATGTACTGGGATCCTTGGAGTTTCTTTCTACTGGATGCATGGTTCTTAAGTATATTAGGTAGAGTGAAATGCTCATCATTTGTGTAGGCAGTAAGCATTAAGCACTTTGGGCAGGAATTTGGTTTTATTCCTTCGGATAAGAAGGTAAACACAGCAAAAGCAAGAAAATAGACTGGTATTATTTTCTAAAAACAGATTATTTGTGCTGTGGGGCAGGAAGGAAATGCCACAATTACTAAAAATAAGGTGAATCACAAATCATTAGTTGTCATTAGCTCCTCGTTTCTTTAAAGAGATTGGAGATATGAGAAGAAATAAATGAGGATGTTGGAAAATAGTTACTGTTGGAATAGGGACTAGGAAAAGGGAGAAGGAATTTAAACAATTTGGCAGTCTTTCTTGGCTCTATTGCTTTAATATTACATTAATGTATTTTATGACTATCAGATCTTTGTTTGCCAGAACTTGCATATGCCCTGTTAGCATTTTATAAATGGAGGACCCATCCAAAGAAATAAATTATTGGAAAATATATTTCCAGTTACGTGGGGATATTTGAGGCACAGGATGCATTATGTTGAAGGAATACTTGGGTTTATTGGTTCCTGTTAGAAGAAAATGTATCTTCCATAATGGCTTTGTTTACATCTGAATTTACTTCTGCTTCCAATTCATTTGGCATGTATGCAATCAGTTTGTCAACAAGTAAGAATCAGTAAATCACCCACGGTGTGCACAGAATGTTTTTATAATGCCAAAGGGTCTGTGGTTCCTGTGCCTGTTACAATCTTCTAGTATTTCTGATCCTTTCCCTATATATAAGGCATGCTGATTCACATCTTCCCATTAAAACAGGACACAACTTTTTTAGAGCATGAATTTTTGTGCTACTTACTTTTTCTGTAATGACAGTCCTACTAAGCTAAAGATGCAAGGTTAACTAACTCAGACACATGAACCGATCACAGAGGAGCTTCTTCTGTGTGTTGTGTACAGAAGGCCCTGCAAACAAGGGGGCATCACTAGATTCCCCTCACCACCCTTCACACGTCTACACTATGGCACGCATCTCACAGAAGCTGCCGTCTCCTAGTCCATAGACCAGTGCCAAGTAGAGTTCATGGAAGATAGAGCATGATGAGAGTACTGTATTAAATTTTTAAATAAAAATAAACCATAATTCAAAAAGAGTCATGTACCACAATGTTCATTGCAGCACTATTTACAATAGACAGGACATGGAAGCAACCTAAGTGTCCATCAACAGATGAATGGATAAAGAAGATGTGGCACATATATACAATAGAATATTACTCAGCCATAAAAAGAAACGAAATTGAGTTATTTGTGGTGAGGCGGATGGACCTAGAGTCTGTCATACAGAATGAAGTAAGTCAGAAAGAGAAAAACAAATACCGTATGCTAACACATATATATGGAAATTTAAAAAAAATGGTTCTGAAGAACATAGGGGCAGGATAGGAATAAAGATGCAGACGTAGAGAATGTACTTGAGGACACGGGGAAGGGGAAGAGTAAGCTGGGACGAAGTGAGAGTGGCATTGACATATATATCCTACCAAATATAAAATAGATAGCTAGTGGGAAGCAGCCACATAGGACAGGGAGATCAGCTTTGTGACCACCTAGAGGGGTGGGATAGGGAGGGTGGGAGGGAGACGCAAGAGGGAGGGGTTATGGGGATATATGTATACAGATAGCCGATTCACTTTGTTATACAGCAGAAACTAACACAACATTGTAAAGCAATTATACCCCAATAAAGATGTTAAATAAATTTATATTTTCAAAAATTGTTTTTTATTTTAGATTACATTCTTTAAAAATAATCTTCTTCAGAAAATGAGTGAGATTGTGTATTTTTTTTTGTTAAACAAACACAAATGTTTAGTGGTTTTACATAGCAATATAAAAATATGATTTTCAATATTTTTTGAAAAATGTTAGTCCATTCACCCATATACCTATAAACTACTACTACAGACTATAGAACTTTAAAAATAGAGATATTCTGACATCCCCCAAATGAAAAGTTTAACATTATAAAACTGTAACTCTTGGTGCTCACCTTGACAGTCAAGTGAAAACTATGAATGAAGGTAAAGGATTTCTCTTATAGATTTAAAAACCACTTCAACATTGGGTTAAGTTCAAGGAAGACCATTCACTGCATGCATACATGTTCATATATATATTTAATATGTATATATATATATATATTTAATCCCTGTCCTCAAGAGAATCATCTTCTAATCAGAGAGATGAACATGCAATAGACAATTTCAATAAAGTGTTTTAAGTGATGTAATTAGAAGAATTAAAGAAAGGTTATAGGAATTTAGAGGAGAAAGATACTGTCTACTTATTATAGAAAACATCACACAGAGGTACATCAAATGGCTTGAGTCATTTAGCTCCAGAGATCTAACTTGGAATGTAATAGTCAAGGATTTTTTCCATTGATACAACCTATCACTTTGCATCATTACATTTGTTTGGACCATTCATGAAGTCAGAGAGAAGAAGGGCTTCTCAGAAGTCTCGCACAAATATAGAAGAAATTGCCAAAGGTAGAGTCCAGTTGTATAGAATGAATGTGTTATAATCAAACGTTAACTACAAAAAACAATGATACAACATAGCTAATGGTGTCCGAGTTTAACACCAGAACTGAATTGGCCTATCAGCAAAAAGCAATTAAAGTGTGACAATGCATTTAAAAGTACTGACGTTTGCAACATGAAGAATTACACTGCTTCATTAAGAAGAAATGATTGCCTTATTCAAAAAACAGGACAATATTTACTCTTATGTAAAACTCCTACAGATTTCAACTTGTACAAAGTTGAGCAGATAGTTTCCAAATAATTCATAAGAACAGATTTTCACATATTGCTGTCCCAGAGTGGAGGATGCACAGTAAAGTGGAAAAGTGTGGGCTTGAAAGTCAGACAAACTTATCCTTGGATTTCACTTGCTGGTAGAAGAACTTCAGTAAGTTATTTCTCAGGTTTCTCATTTGAAAAAAAGCAGAGAATAATAGCCTGTTCATAGGGTTTTTATGAGAATTAAACAAGCTATTGTATGTGGAACCCAAAATGTTAAAACTGTAAAAAAAAAAAAAAAAAAAAAAAACTGTAATTTTCCCTGAGGCGCCAAGAATTGTTAGATATGGCATACCAAAGGAAGAGGCACCACCAAATAATAAATTTGCAATCGAGGTGACAAAGAATCAGTTTCGGAAATCCCTCAGAAACCCCTTAGCCACAGGGAGATCAAAATAAAGAGCGCTGGTCAATAGAAATACAAGCGGAGCCATATATGTAATTTGAAAGTTTCCAGTAGTCACACCAAAAATAGTAAACATAAAAATGGTGAAAATAATTGAATAATATATTTTATTTAACTCATTAAATAATAGCATTTCAACATGTAATCAACATAAAAATAATACATGTGATATGTTGCGTTTTTAAATACTAAATCTGAAATCAGGGGTGTATTCTATATTTAGAGCGCATCTCAGTGTACAATTCAAGTGCTTGATAACACCACGTGACTATGGCTGTAGTATCAGACAGTGTAGGTATAAACACAGTGGTTCTCAAAGTGTGATTCCTGGACTAGAAACATCAGCATCACCTGGGAACTTGGCTAGAAGTGCAAATTCTCAGAACCATCCCAGATCTATTGAATAAGAAGCTCTGGAGGTGGGACCTAGCATTCTGTGTTTTAACAAGCTCTCCAGTTGATTAGGATATCCACTAAAGTTTGAGCACCACTAGTCTAAAAGAGCACATTTCTCAAATATTGAGGTGGATACACATCACTTGGGGATATTGTTACATGTGGAATTTGATCCAGTAGGGGCCTGAGCTGTTTCCCTTCTAACAATCTCCCAGTAATATGGATGCAGTTGGTCCAGATGACGCTTGAAGTGACAAAGGACTGAGCAGTGGTGCTCAACCCCCAGGGTTGAGAACCACAGATCTAGAATCTGAAGGAGGGTAGGGAGAGTTTTATAAGACAGATTATTGGAGAAAGAGCTGCAAGTCCCATCCCCCCTCCAGGCATGCTAGAGTCTTACTTCTTTCACCTAAAGCTTAGCAAGAGGGACTTTAAGAGGGCCACTTGAAGAGTTTGAGGTAGTTCTCCTAGAGTTTGGAGGACTCAGTGATCTGTCATCAAGTTCCCGCCCATGATACCTGAGTAGTAGGAATGATGGCAGTGAGTTACTCTGGCAGGGGAGCCCAAGTGGGTAGTGCTGTGTCTGGGAGTAAATTCCATTTTAAGGTGGGTAAATGGATGCCTGTGTATTTCCTGTGGTCCTAACGTGAACGCTGCAGGAAAGAAACGTAACCTCAAAACTTTTTTAGTCCTGACCAAGAGGATGACGTGAAAGGTACAAGAGGATTTCACAGCCACAGCCTGAGTTTAATGGAGCAGAGAAAACTGTGGGCTGGTGGAGGATAGCCTGTAAACAAAGAGCCCCAGCCAGACAGAGAAAGACAAATATATGATATTGCTTATATGTGGAATCTAAAAAAAATACGATACAAATGAACTAAAAAAATGGTCATGAAGAACCTAGGGACAGGACGGGAATAAAGACACAGACCTACTAGAGAATGGACTTGAGGACACGGGGAGGGGGAAGGGTAAGCTGGGACAAAGTGAGAGAGTGGCATGGACATATATACACTACCAAACGTAAAATAGCTAGCTAGTGGGAAGCAGCCGCATGGCACAGGGAGATCAGCTCGGTGCTTTGTGACCACCTAGAGGGGTGGGGTAGGGAGGGTGGGAGGGAGGGAGAAGCAAGAGGGAGGAGATATGGGGATATATGTATATGTATAACTGATTCACTTTGTTATAAAGCAGAAACTAACACACCATTGTAAAGCAATTATACTCCAATAAAGATGTTAAAAAAAAAGATACAAATGAACTTATTTATTACACAACAAAGATAGATCCACAGACATAGAAAATAAACTTATGGTTTCCAAAGAGGAAAGTGGATGAAGGGATAAATTAGGAGTTTGGGATTGACACATATACACTACTTTATATAAAATAGATACCACCAAGGACCTACTGTATAGCACAGGGAACTCTACTCAGTAACAAAAACAAACAAACAAAAAAGGGCACCAGTGCCAGTTTGGGGGCTGCAGCTGGAAGGGCACGTCACAGGAGGCTCTTACAATTCTATGATAGCACACATGAGGGAAAGAATCAGCTTGAGTATGTTAAATATTATAAAATACTTTATATATATATATGATACATATTTCCATATGTAGAAAACATGTATTATTATTTACTTGTGATTAGTATTTTTAATATTTTTACATACCCAGAGAGGTCAACTAAGAAACAGCCCTGAACCCCTGCATTCCAAACTGGGAAGGGTCTGTAAGGACTCTTAGCAGGTAGGGAAGAGCTCAAGGAGAGCGAAGGACCAGGCACCCACTCCCACTGCAGGAAGCCCCATGTCAGGAGGGGAGACACTCTGATATTAATCATTTGCCTTTGGATTATGGTCAGAAATTAGATATTCATACTTCAGAAGTGTACTATGATTGTGACCTAAAGTAAATCCAGGGCTTTATAATTTCTAAGAAAGTTCAGAAAAGTCATGAATTTGGCACTGTTTTCTTATAGGAACAGGAGAAGGGGCTGTGGGGAGCAAAAGGATAGTTGTGTCAGTGTCATAATGGCATCTTGTGAGTCCTGTTTGTTTAATACAAAGACTAAGCATTGCACAAAGTCCTATACGCACTATCTGCACTTCTTTTCCTCAAATAAGCAAAGGCTAGATGAAAAGGGAAACCACTGATCATTTAGTCAATTACAAACAAAAGCTGGAGCCTAGAAGTAACACTGAACTTTATCATGGCATCATGAATAGTCAATAAAATACACATTTTCTCCCAAGATCAAGAGAGTAGGTCACAATAGCATGAAAGTCTTCCAAAATTATTAACTTTGAAGTCTCCTGTTAACAGCATATCTGCATTTATTTTGTATCTTTGAGTCAATAACATTTTTCTTACAAAAGAAAAAAAAATCCATTTTAAAGTGCTCTAGAAGGGAACATTGCCTGTTAGGACATTAAAAAGCACAATTAAATAGGTTTGTAGGTTTTACTGATGCATGCTGGGTTTTGATGGAAACATATCAACCTGCAGGTTTAAAAAAAGATATACAAGTAAATATACCATAATTGACCTGTTTTCGCTGAACATATTTCTTGTGGCTTTTGATTCCTATTATTTCAAATCAAAATATTTCCTATTATTTCAGAACTTATGAGCTCTGAAGTGAGCTGACCCGGTGTTATCTATCATGCACTAAACTGTGTTCACAAGGATACAGGGTCCCTCCCTAAAGATAAACTTACATTGCTTAAAGGACATGATGGATTACAATATGTACAGAAAACCCCTCTGCATTATTTCAATGAACGCTTGAAAGTGACATATGTGAGAAGCAACTATTGTGGCTGTAAAGAGTGGCTGAATTTTCTTCAGGAGAAAAGCATTAAAATACCAAAAGTTAAAAAAAATAAAATAAAATAAAATAAAATACCAATAGTTAGTTCCATATTCAATCAATAATTTCATTAATCTCTGGGGGATATCTATATGCCAGGCATTGGTTTTGGAATATATGAGAATTTACCTCTTAAAAATTATGAAGTAAGTATAGTAACACAGTTTAATATCCCATAATAAGGCCTGGTTAGCCTAGAAGTCTGTGGAAATTCAATGTGCAAGTCTAATTATCACTCATAATACTATATTGACTCAAATATGTCACCTTTCACCAACACATCTTCCCCTTTCGATTTAGAGTCAGGTATACTACTAGGAAGGAGAATTACAGAAGCCTTAGAGTTCTGATTTTTTTTTGTTATCAGCCTCAGCAGTCTCCAAATATTGTTGACATTATCAGTTCTAACAAAATATTTGTTGAAGTGACAATGAGTTCCAAAGATGATTAAATGTTGATCTACAAGTATCCTCTTAGATAAGAACCCTCTTCTATTTTTCAAAAGAATGTTATATTTTCTGGTTAAATGTGTCTTTACGAAAAAAATCATAATGAATAGGGGATTTTTTTCAATCATACTCTATTACTATTAAGCGCGGATGCTACGTCAGGCAGGAACTATGTTGGAGCCTGGGGGGAAATATGAGTGAAACACAATTTCCTGACCTCTGAAAGCTGACTGACAATTCAGAAAAGAATCTGACAAGTAAATACATAATTCCCACAAAAAAATGTGAGGGATTGCAACCAAGAGTTGAACGATGGGCTATTTTAACACAGAGATTGGAACAATTAAAACTGCCTGGAGAAATTGGAAACGATGTCATACAGAGTGAGGTAAGTCAGAAAAAGAAAAACAAATACCATATGCTAACACATATATATGGAATCTAAAAAAATAAATGGTTCTGAAGAACGTAGGGGCAGGACAGAAATAAAGACACAGACATAGAGAGCACTGACATATATACACTACCAAATGTAAAATAGATAGCTAGTGGGAAGCAGCTGCATAGCACAGGGAGATCAGCTCTGGTGCTTGTGACCACCTAGAGGGGTGGGATA
Source organism: Aethalodelphis obliquidens (assembly GCF_003676395.1). Lineage (NCBI taxonomy): Eukaryota > Metazoa > Chordata > Mammalia > Artiodactyla > Delphinidae > Aethalodelphis > Aethalodelphis obliquidens. The sequence goes on along the minus strand of NW_020837949.1, from coordinate 52,504,767 downwards.
GGGAGGGTGGGAGGGAGACGCAAGAGGGAGGGGATATGGGGAAATATGTATAGTAGAGCTGATTCACTTTGTTGTACAACAGAAACTAACACACCATTGTAAAGCAATTATACTCCAATAAAGATGTTAAACACACACACACACACACACACACACACACACACACACACACACAAAAGGTTTCAGGTGCAAGGTACTGGCTGTGGAAATTTATTGGTTGCTTCAGCTATACAAACATAATGAGTTTGACTCACAGGCACCAGAATTTAATGTTAGAAGTAAACAGTTTGTCCTCCTTTCTTCCTCCCTCTTGTTTTTTCCTAGATTTGATTAGGGATAAAAGAAAAATTGTCACTCTAATGACAGTAATTGTTGCCTAATGGCAAGCATGCTGTCAAATTAGCCTAAGTGTCCATTTAAAAGCAAACTTTTATGTGGTTTGTTAAACTTTTAAGGCTATTAGTTGAGACATGGAATTGATTTATTTTACCCATTGCATTAACCTCATCATGCATACTCATCAGTTTCTTATACAGGGCAAAGTAAATGTACCTTGATGTTTTATAAAATTGAATTTAACATCAAGCCACTCACTTTTAAATGTTACACATTGCTATAATAATAAGAGGGTGACTAAGACAGTCAGAATCTTCATTACTGGTAACTAAATGAAGCTTCAGTAACGGAGTCCTCATGGAAAATGAATTTCATGTCACTGTGAACCAAATGTAATCAGTAGCAAATAGTTTTTATTTTGATGGGGTTATGGGTTCTTTGATCCATAAAAGCAAGAGATAGACACTTTTTAACATAACTGAAGGAAGTTAGGGAAAGATCAGCTACTTTAACAAAAACCCAATTTCTACTTGACAGTGAAAAAGGAAATACTTGATCTGATAAAGGGTTAACATAAACACTCTGTATGTAAGACAACAGAATTGCAAAGTTCTAAAATGTATATTTAATAACAAATATATATGTGAAAAAGGTATATGTCCAAGAAAATTGTGTATATTTAGAAATCAAACCTAGCACACGTCATATGGATTAAGGGTGTAAACAGGATATAGTCAACTACCCAAGGTAGCACAGTGCTTCTGGTTACCATTCCTGATTAGGAAACAGTTGAGACTTTATCAGTAATTAAATGCTATGGAGTAATTACTGTTGTAATTAAATGTTATGGAACAACATTTCCTGTTTGAAGAATGTCCTTATATTTTTAGAGCAATTTATACATCTTTCTTTTCTATAAATTCATTTATTTGTTCATTCATAACCTCGCCCATCCTAGGCACCCCATTCACTGTAGGCACCATGCTCCAGACACTGTGTTATCCTGATACTTAGAATATCTGTCGAAACTAAACAATCTTGCAGGTAAGGGAAAATATGAAGCAGCAAAATATCAAAGTGCATAAAACTGTGAAAGTGGAGAGAAATAGCCAGATAATAGGAGAGCAAAGAACTGAGAACACTGGAGAGCATTCACATTTACAGAAAAGAAAAAAGGATACAAATTAGTGACAGGAGCAAAGAAGATTCACTTAAAGAAGGAAATGAGGAGTCAGGATTTTTCTGCATCATGGAAGGTACAATTTGTGCACTGATTTTTCACCACTGAGAGCCTCCTTGCTGCTTTAACAAAACATTGCTTAAAAAAGCATAATGATATTAGTAAATTTCAACATAATGTAAGGTCCCCAGCAACTTAATTATTGCCTTACTAAATATCATTAGCATGATAAGTATCTAACATCATTTGTTGATAATTATTACTGGTAAAAAAATTAAGGTTGACAATTTTTATTATTAAATTTCCAGTATACCTAGAAAGGACTCGCCCAATGAATTTATTTTAGAAATGACTGAATAATAAATTCATATTATTATTTTAAAATGCTCTTATTAACTCCAGTGAAGTTAGTATTAGAGAAGGGCCACAATATTGCGCCACACTCTTACACTTTAGGGTGAGGGTGTTTGTAGAATATTTTAAAATTTCTGTTGTTAACTTTTCTATCTATAATCCTCTTTATACGTGGTTTTCTTGGTTTATCAATTCTAGTCATTATTTATGACTCCCCACCCTGAAAGATAAGAACATGTCCATTTATATCACTCATCAACTGCTCTCTCCCGCCTCCTCAAAAATTTTTATTATTCTTTTATTAGTAACACTATTGGTTACCTTTGAAATTTAAACTGTATTCTTAAATCTCTGCCTCTTATAATCATCAACCTTAGACATTTATACATAATGATGCCTTTCCCTTACCTGCTTCTCCTCAATTCTCCCCTCCAAATCTATTCGCTATACCTTTCCTTTTACACTACTGAAGCTGAAAAATTTACATGTTATTCTGTAAACTATATGTAAGTAAAATGAAAGACGTTCCAAGTTAACCATTTAGAAGCTTGGTAAGTGTCTCCTAGCTCAGCTTTGGAGGACACCGTGGACTGAGGCTGACTTACACCTGAAAAATCCATAATGGATTCTGTGGGTGGCAGGCTTCTCTGACATGCAACAAACAGCAGTTTAATCACCAAAGCTGTGCTGGGGTAAGGGGAGATTTTAACTCTGACGGAAGCTCTTTTAGAGATATTTACAGTATTACACCGGTCTGGAAATACTAATAACTGAACTGAGAATACTCTGTATGTGTGAGTGACCAGATGACTACTGTTATTTGAAAATGACTCTAAAAGTCATGGAGACCAACTACCAAAAATTCACACACAGTTAGGAAAAGATAGCCCCTTGGCATGAGTTTAGAAGGACAGAAAGGGAAATAAATAAACCCATCTTGTCTCATTTATTCTACCTACGGGTTACAATAATAACATATTTTAGGGGGTAATTTTCTAATACAGAAGTGCTGAAGTTTCATTCTTGTATATAAATATTAACTAGAGAAAGCAAGTGAGAATTTCCAGGGCGAGTCCTTTTAAAATGGACAGATGATGCTTAGCTTTATCCCAAACCCTCCAAATTAATTTCAAAAGGTGAGGTCCCGGCATCTTGGTCTTTCAGTCAGTTCCCCTTGTGGTTCTGATGTACAGTTCTGATTGTTTATATCTTTATAGTAGTTATAGACGAATGTTAGAATTATCTTAGTTAATCATTATGCCTGTTCTCTCCCCCTTCCCCCAAAAAACCTGGAAGTTTTATGGCACATACATAAAATTATAAAAACATATATCCAATAAAATTATACATAGCACTATTTATATTATAAATAAGTATGTATATGTAAAATATGTACGTATACATACAATACTAGTTATTGTTATATATGATATTAACAAGAAATCTCTAAAGAACATGGTGGAGAGATTTGGATTATTGCAAAGTTGTCATCAGGGTTTAATCTATGCAAAATAATTTATGAAAGACTTTCTTCCTTGTAAGAGGTTTATTACATATATATATATATATATATGAATTCCTCAATTCCCACTTAACGGAAGGTAACACAGAAATTAAAATAACTTAAGATAATTTAAACTCAGGATTTTTGCCTCCTAAATTTGTGATCTTCCACCCAGTTCTGCTACTTCATAATTGTGCTTCATTTGGTATTATTCACTTATAATGATCATTTGAGAAAAGTCACATGATTCTAGTTGCTTGCCATATCAATCCCTGTTTGCTTTGTATTACTTACAGATAAATGACATGTTATTAAATATCAAAATTATCCTAATAAGCAGCAAATACTCTCAATTCAGTGGAATAAGGAAAAGATATGGCAGCGATTCACAAACTGCTTATAAGGACACACTTATGGAATGGTAGAGCACTCTTAGATTTCAATTAATGTGACTGACGTTTCTTTCAAATGCTCTACAATTCATATAGACAGAAGCAGATGGGCCATCTGTTTTCACGTTTCTCATCTCTTCATAGCTCAGACGTATTTGTGATAGCCAAACATTGAGGGGAAAATGGCAATCCTCATATGTGGGTTGCCGTCTCTCATTTCTCCCTTTCAAGGTTAAACTTCCTTGTAGAAGAATATTCAACAAGAATATTCAGTTTTCTTCTATGAGCAGAAAATAGCTTCTACTCATACATCCACTCCATGTGTGGACTTATACAGATTCATTTGTTTAACGGTGTTAAGAAATTCCATTGACTCCAGCATCCCAATCAGATAGAAAACCAATAGGGTATCTCCCTGATCTATACTGTCTCCAAGTCCTCTGAACACATAATTTCAGCCCATGATATAAGAAAAAAAAAAGTTATTCCTGTAAGGAAACCAAGTGCCAAATCAAGGTGAAATTTGTGATCATACCACAATGAAATAAAGGTAGAATGAAGATGTGGTCTTGTCAAGAAAAACACCTCTACCTGTTATATTGTTTCTCTCCTTTAACATTTAAGAGTTCAAGTGTTTACATTCTTTCCTGGAATTGATACCCTGCATGTTACAAATCTTCATATCCCATAAAATCAATGTCTCAAACAGAACACTCTCACCCGAGAGTTCTCTCTGAACCGCAATGAATGCCTAGGCAAATCATGGTCTCTCTACATGTGAACTATCTAAATATATGCATATGTATGTGCATGTATGTATGAAGTTATATATATGTGTATATGTGGTGTGTGTATATATATATTCATATGTATGTGTATTCAACACTCTTCTCTGAAAAGCAGGTAATGTCACAGAGCCACTTTTGTTAACTGCACACACCTATAAATGAAATAATTTTTTAAAAAAATATTGTATATATTTTCATAATTAGCTCAAAACTTAGACACAATTTGTAAAATAGAACAGTCATGAACTATGCTTCCTCTTGAGTATTGACGCCTGGCCATTCTCCTCGGCACTACTCCTTCCGTGCCTTTAGAAAAATGACCTAAAATGGAGCGATACTGAGCTTAGTGAGGAGAAAGTTCAAATCAGATCACAGCCCTCATTACTCTTCCTTTCCAGGTAACTGAATAGTGATGTTCTACAGTTATTTTGATACAGCTACATATCCTCTTCTGGCCATCTGCTTGCTACGTAAACTGAAGCATTAGATAGTATATTGAGTGGAGAGAAGAGCCCTACAGATGCTATGTAAAGAAGAGAGATCACAATTTACCAGTACGAAAAATGTTCTATTCAAATGTTACAAAGGCCAACTTCCTGGTCCTTAAGGAAGTGAGTACAGAGACAATGCATTTCAGGTCTATAAAAGCCTCAGGACAATGAATTGTAACTACAAGTTTTTTCAAGGCAATTAAAGATATTGCAGTCAGATACCATTTTGACAATAAAACTAGACAACGTTTTATAAGGAAAAGGTTTTCCAGGCAGCAGAGTGTGTTTTTTTTTTAAACATCTTTATTGGAGTTTAATTGCTTTACAATGGTGTGTTAGTTTCTGCTTTATAACAAAGTGAATCAGCTATACATATACATATACCCCCATATCTCCTCCCTCTTGCGTCTCCTTCCCACCCTCCGTATCCCACCCCTCTAGGTGGTCACAAAGCGCCAAGCTGATTTCCCTGTGCTATGCAGCTGCTTCCCACTAGCTATCTATTTTACATTTGGTAGTATATATTAGTCCATGCCAAGCAGAGTTTGTTTTTATCAAATTCCACACTAAAAGCTTATGGACTATAGAGAAAATTCTAAACTAAAATTTAAAAGCCGCCTTCTTTTGAAAAAATTGCTGTCTGGTGTTCCCTAAGTGACTGTGAGGTCCCCTTTTCATAGAAGATACAACTCAGAAAAGACTGATGGAATCTGGCAGGGTAACATCAAGGCTTTAGGGCCATTAATTTAAAATGCCTTTCCCTTTCATCCTCTGGTGTACATTGCTGAGCAATCATCATTTTTCTTTACTTTTTCTTTTGGTGATATAGTTTGTGTCATGCCAGGATCATAGTTCCCTGACATTAATTATGAACCACTGAGATCTACTTTTTTTAACATCATGCCCATGAGGGCAAATTCTGTGAGAAGATATGGGATAAATTGAATACTCGAGCTCTTGAAGGATTTCATTTCAGCTCAGTGCTTTACAAACCAGTGCTTGATATTTTTTTTTCCATTTTAAAAGCTATAAAGTGGGAGAGGAGGGGAAGATGATGGAAGAGTAAGATCCTCCCCACAGATACACCAGAAATACATCTACACATGGAACAACTCCTACAGAACTCCTACAGAACACCTACTGAACGCTGGCAAAAGACCTCAGACCTCCCAAAAGGCAAGAAACCCCCCACGTACCTGGGTAGGGCAAAAGCAAAAAGAATAAACAGAGACAAAAGGATAGGGACAGGACCTGCACCAGTGGGAGGGAGCTGTGAAGGAGGAAAGGATTCCACACACTAGGAAGCACCTTCGCGGGCGGAGACTGGGGGTGGCGGAGGGGGGGAAGCTTCGGAGCCGCGGAGGAGAGCGCAGCCACAGGCGTGCGGAGGGCAAAGCGGAGAGATTCCCGCACAGAGGATCGGTGCCGACCGGCACTCACCAGCCCGAGAGGCTTGTCTGCTCACCCGCCGGGGCGGGCAGGACTGGGAGCTGAGGCTCGGGCTTTGGTCCGAGCGCTGGGAGAGGACTGGGGTTGGCGATGTGAACACAGCCTGCTGGGGGTTAGCGTACCACGGCTAGCTGGGAGGGAGTCCAGGGAAAAGTTTGGAGCTGCCGAAGAGGCAAGAGACTTTTTCTTCCCTCTTTGTTTCCTGGTGCGCGAGGAGAGAGCACTGCTAAAAGGAGCTCGAGAGACGGGCGCGAGCCGCAGCTAAAAGCGCGGACCCCAGAGACGTGCATGAGACGCTAAGGCTGCTGCTGCCGCCACCAAGAAGCCTGCGAGCACAGGTCACTATCCACACCCCCCTTCTGGGGAGCCTGTGCAGCCCGCCACTGCCAGGGTCCCAGGATCCCGGAACAACTTCCCCAGGAGAACGCACAGCGTGCTTCAGGCTGGTGCAACGTCACGCCGGTCTCTGCCGCCGCAGGTTCGCCCCGCACTCCGTGCGCCTCCCACCCCCCGACCTGAGTAAGCCAGAGCCCCTGAATCAGCGGCTCCTTTAACCCCGTCCTGCCTGAGCGAAGAACAGACGCCCTCCGGCGACCTACACACAGAGGCGGGGCCAGATCTAAAACTGAGCCCCGGGAGCTGTGAGAACAAAGAAGAGAAAGGGAAATCTCTCCCAGTAGCCTCAGAAGCAGCGGATTAAAGCTCCACAATCAACTAGATGTACCCTGCAACTGTGGAATACCTGAATAGACAACGAATCATCCCAAATTGAGGAGGTGGACTTTGAGAGCAAGATTTATGATTTTTTCCCCTTTTCCTCTTTTTGTGAGTGTGTATGTGTATGCTTCTGTGTGAGATCTTGTCCGTATAGCTTTGCTTCCACCATTTGTCCTTGGGTTCTACCCGTCCGTTTTTTTGTTGCTGTTGTTGTTTTTGTTTTCTTAACAATTATTTTTTATTTTAATAACTTTATTATATTTTATCTTTACTTTATCTTCTTTCTTTCTTTCTTTTCTTCTTTCCCTCCTTCCTTCCTTCCTCCCTCCCTCCTTCCTTCCTTCTTTTCTTTCTTTCTTTCTACTTCTACTAATTCTTTCTTTCTACTTTTTCTCCCATTTATTCTGAGCCATGTGGATGAAAGGCTCTTGGTGCTGCGGCCAGGAGTCAGTGCTGTGCCTCTGAGGTGGGAGAGCCAACTTCAGGACACTGGTCCACAAAAGACCTCCCAGCTGCACATAATATCAAATGGTGAAAATCTCCCAGAGATCTCCATCTCAACACCAGCACCCAGCTTCACTCAACGACCAGCAAGCTACAGTGCTGGACACCCTATGCCAAACAACTAGCAAGACAGGAACACAACCCCACCCATTAGCAGAGAGGCTGCCTAAAATCATAATAAGGCCAGAGACACCCCAAAACACACCATCAGACGTGGACCTGCCCACCAGAAAGACAAGATCCAGCCTCATCCACCAGAACACAGGCACTAGTCCCTGCCACCAGGAAGCCTACACAATCCACTGAACCAACCTTAGCCACTGGGGACAGACACCATAAAACAAAGGGAACTACGAACCTGCAGCCTGCAAAAAGGAGACCCCAAACACAGTAAGATGAGCAAAATGAGAAGACAGAAAAACACACAGCAGATGAAGGAGCAAGATTAAAAACCCACCAGACCTAAGAAATGAAGAGGAAATAGGCAGTCTACCTGAAAAAGAATTCAGAATAATGATAGTAAGGATGATACAAAATCTGGAAACAGAATAGACAAAATGCAAGAAACATTTAACAAGGACCTAGAAGAACTAAAGGTGAAACAATGATGAACAACACAATAAATGAAATTAAAAATACTCTAGATGGGATCAATAGCAGAATAACTGAGGCAGAAGAATGGATAAGTGACCTGGAAGATAAAATAGTGGAAATAACTACTGCAGAGCAGAATAAAGAAAAAAGAATGAAAAGAACTGAGGACAGTCTCAGAGACTTCTGGGACAACATCAAACGCACCAACATTCGAATTATAGGGGTTCCAGAAGAAGAAGAGAAAAAGAAAGGGACTGAGAAGATACTTGAAGAGATTATAGTTGAAAACTTCCCTAATATGAGAAAGGAAATAGTTAATCAAGTCCAGGAAGCACAGAGAGTCCCATACAGGATAAATCCAAGGAGAAATACGCCAAGACACATATTAATCAAACTGTCAAAAATTAAATACAAAGAAAACACATTAAAAGCAGCAAGGGAAAAACAACAAATAACATATAAGGGAATCCCCATAAGGTTAACTGCTGATCTTTCAGCAGAAACTCTGCAAGCCAGAAGGGACTGGCAGGACATATTTAAACTGATGAAGCAGAAAAAGCTGCAACCAAGATTACTGTACCCAGCAAGGACCTCATTCAGATTTGATGGAGAAATTAAAACCTTTACAGACAAGCAAAAGCTGAGAGAGTTCAGCACCACCAAACCAGCTTTACAACAAATGCTAAAGGAACTTCTCTAGGCAGGAAACACAAGAGAAGGAAAAGACCTACAATAACGAACCCAAAACAATTAAGAAAATGGGAATAGGAACATACATATCGATAATTACCTTAAATGTAAATGGACTAAATGCTCCCACCAAAAGACACAGATTGGCTGAATGGATACAAAAACAAGACCCATATATATGCTGTCTACAAGAGACCCACTTCAGACCTAGAGACACATCTGAAACTAAGGGGATGGAAAAAGATATTCCATGCAAATGGAAACCAAAAGAAAGCTGGACTAGCAATTCTCATATGAGACAAAATAGACTTTAAAATAAAGACTATTACAAGAGACAAAGAAGGACACTACATGATGATCAAGGGATCGATCCAAGAAGAAGATATAACAATTGTAAATATTTATGCACCCTACATAGGAGCACCTCAATACATAAGGCAAATACTAACAGCCATAAAAGGGGAAATCGACAATAACACATTCATAGTAGGGGAGATTAACACCCCACTTTCACCAATGGACAGATCATCCAAAATAAAAATAAATAAGGAAACACAAGCTTTCAATGATACATTAAACAAGATGGACTTAATTGATATTTATAAGACATTCCATCCAAAAACAACAGAATACACTTTTTTCTCAAGTGCTCATGGAACATTCTCCAGGATAGATCATATCTTGGGTCACAAATCAAGCCTTGGTAAATTTAAGAAAATTGAAATTGTATCAAGTATCTTTTCTGACCACAACGCTATGAGACTAGATATCAATTACAGGAAAAGATCTGCAAAAAATACAAATACATGGAGGCTAAACAATACACTACTTAATAACAAAGTGATCACTGAAGAAGTCAAACAGGAAATAAAAAAATACCTAGAAACAAATGACAATGGAGACACGATGACCCAAAACCTATGGGATGCAGCAAAAGCAGTTCGAAGAGGGAAGTTTATAGCAATACAATCCTACCTTAAGAAACAGGAAACATCTCAAATAAACAACCGAACCTTGCAGCTAAAGCAATTACAGAAAGAAGAACAAAAAAACCCCAAAATTAGCAGAAGGAAAGAAATCATAAAAATCAGATCAGAAATAAATGAAAAAGAAATGAAGGAAACAATAGCAAAGATCAATAAAACTGAAAGCTGGTTCTTTGAGAAGATAAACAAAATTGAAAAACCATTAGCCAGACACATCGAGAAAAAAAGGGAGAAGACTCAAATAAATAGAATTAGAAATGAAAAAGGAGAATTAACAACTGACACTGAATAAATACAAAAGATCATGAGAGATTATGACAAGCAACTCTATGCCAATAAAATGGACAACCTGGAAGAAATAAACAAATTCTTAGAAATGCACAACCTGCCAAGACTGAATCAGGAAGAAATAGAAAATATGAACAGACCAATCACAAGCACCGAAATTGAAACTGTGATTAAAAATCTTCCAACAAACAAAAGCCCAGGACCAGATGGCTTCACAAGCGAATTCTGTCAAACATTTAGAGAAGAGCTAACACCTGTCCTTCTCAAACTCTTCCAAAATATAGCAGAGGGAGGAACACTCCCAAACTCATTCTACGAGGCCACCAGCACCTTGATACCAAAACCAGACAAGGATGTCACAAAGAAAGAAAACTACAGGCCAATATCACTGATGAACACAGATGCAAAAATCCTCAGCAAAATACTAGCAAACAGAATCCAACAGGACATGAAAAGGATCATACATCATGATCAAGTGGGGTTTATTCTAGGAATGCAAGGATTCTTCAATATACGCAAATCGATCAATGTGATAAACAATATTAACAAATTGAAGGAGATAAACCATATGATCATCTCAATAGATGCAGAAAAAGCTTTCGACAAAATTCAACACTCATTTATGATAAAAACCCTGCAAAAGTAGGCATAGAGGGAACTTTCCTCAACATAATAAAGGCCATATATGACAAACCCACAGCCAACATCATCCTCAATGGTGAAAAACTGAAAGCATTTCCACTAAGATCAGGAACAAGACAAGGTAGCCCACTCTCACCACTATTATTCAACATAGTTTTGGCAGTTTAAGCCACAGCAATCAGAGAAGAAAAGGAAATAAAAGGAATCCAAATCGGAAAAGAAGAAGTAAAGCTCTCACTGTTTGCAGATGACATGATACTACACATAGAGAATCCTAAAGATGCTACAAGAAAACTACAGGAGCTAATCAATGAATTTGGTAGAGTAGCACGATACAAAATTAATGCACAGAAATCTCTGGCATTCCTATACACTAATGATGAAAAATCTGAAAGTGAAATCAAGAAAACACTCACACTTACCACTGCAACAAAAAGAATAAAATGTCTAGGAATAAACCTACCTAAGGAGACAAAAGACCTGTATGCAGAAAATTATAAGACACTGATGAAAGAAATTAAAGATGATACAAATAGATGGAGAGATATACCATATTCTTGGATTGGAAGAATCAACATTGTGAAAATGACTCTACTACCCAAAGCAATCTACAGACTCAATGCAATCCCCATGAAACTACCACGGGCATTTTTCACAGAACTAGAACAAAAAATTTTGCAATTTGTATGGAAACACAAAAGACCCCGAATAGCCAAAGCAATCTTGAGAACGAAAAACGGAGCTGGAGGAATCAGGCTCCCTGACTTCAGACTATACTACAAAGCTCCAGTAATCAAGACAGTATGGTACTGGCACAAAAACAGAAAGATAGATCAATGGAACAGGATAGAAAGCCCAGAGATAAACCCACGCACATATGATCACCTTTTCTTTGATAAAGGAGGCAGGAATGTACAGTGGAGAAAGGACAGCCTCTTCAATAAGTGGTGCTGGGCAAACTGGACAGGTACATGTAAAAGTATGAGATTAGATCACTCCCTAACACCATACACAAAAATAAGCTCAAAATGGAATAAAGACCTAAATGTAAGGCCAGAAACTATCAAGTTCTTAGAGGAAATCATAGGCAGAACACTCTATGACATAAATCACAACAAGATCTTTTTGGACCCACCTCCTAGAGAAATGGAAATAAAAACAAAAATAAGCAAATGGGACGTAATGAAACTTCCAAGCTTTTGCACAGCAAAGGAAGCCATAAACAAGACCAAAAGACAACCCTCAGAATGGGAGAAAATATTTGCAACTGAAGCAACTGACAAAGGATTAATCTCCAAAATATATAGGCAGCTCATGCAGCTCATATCAAAAAAACAAACAACCCAATCCAAAAATGGGCACAAGACCTAAATAGACATTTCTTCAAAGAAGATATACAGATTGCCAACAAACACATGAAAGAATGCTCAACATCACTAACCATTAGAGAAATGCAAATCAAAACTACAAAGAGATATCATCTCATGCCAGTCAGAATGGCCATCATCAAAAAATCTACAAACAATAAATGCTGGAGAGGCTGTGGAGAAAAGTGAACACTCTTGCACTGCTGGTGGGAATGTAAATTGGTACAGCCACTATGGAGAACAGTATGGAGGTTCCTTTAAAAACTACAAATAGAACTATCATATGACCCAGCAATCCTACTACTGGGCATATACCCTGAGAAAACCATAATTCAATAAGAGTCATTTACCAAAATGTTCATTGCAGCTCTATTTACAATAGCCCGGAGATGGAAACAGCCTAATTGTCCATCATCGGATGAAACGATAAAGAAGATGTGGCACATATATACAATGGAATATTACTCAGCCATAAAAAGAAATGAAATTGAGTTATTTGTAGTGAGGTGGATGGACCTAGAGTCTGTCATACAGAGTGAAGTCAGAAAGAGAAAGACAAATACCGTATGCTAACACATAGATATGGAATTTAAGAAAAAAAAAAGTCATGAAGAACCTAGGGGTAAGACAGGAATAAAGACACAGACCTACTAGAGAATGGACTTGAGGATATGGGGAGGGGGAAGGGTAAGCTGTGACAAAGCGAGAGAGAGGCATTGACATATACACACTACCAAAGGTAAGGTAGATAGCTAGCGGGAAGCAGCCGCATAGCACAGGGAGATCAGCTTGGTGCTTTGTGACTGCCTGGAGGCATGGGATTGGGAGGGTGGGAGGGAGGGAGAAGCAAGAGGGAAGAGATATGGGAACATATGTGTATGTATAACTGATTCACTTTGTTACAATGCAGAAACTAACACACCATTGTAAAGCAATTATACTCTAATAAAGATGTAAAAAAAAAAAGGAAAAATAATAAATTAAATAAAAGCTATAAAGTGGTCACTGCTGCATTCAGGGATACATACTGTTGAAAACTCAAAAACAAAATAGTCATGTAGAAAAAAAAGACATCACCAAAGATGCTGTCCCTTGTGATTACCTCGAAGTCAAGTTCAGGACAAAAATCAACTTTCATCCAGCATGTGAACATTTACAAATCACACAGACTATGAGACATAATTGGAGAAGACCAGCAAACGATCACTTTAAAAATCAGTGAAGGATGGTCCCACACAACCAAAGAAGATATATACTGTCCATTTAAAATCATAAGACACTAACTACTCTGACTGTTTTTTAATAGATCTATAAATATTTAAACATTGTTAGTCTTCACTTTAAAAACTTTCCTTTGGGGCTTCCCTGGTGGCGCAGTGGTTGAGAATCTGCCTGCCAATGCAGGGGACACGGGTTCGAACCCTGGTCTGGGAAGATCCCACATGCCGCGGAGCAACTAAGCCCGTGCGCCACAGCTACTGAGCCTGCGCGACTGGAGCCTGTGCTCTGCAACAGGAGAAGGCCGCGACAGTGAGAGGCCCGCGCACCGCGATGAAGAGTGGCCCCCGCTCGCCGCAACTAGAGAAAGCCCTCGCACAGAAATGAAGACCCAACACAGCCAAAAATAAATTAAAAAAAAAAAAAAAAACTTTCCTTTGTGCTGTAATAGACATGTTAAATTTCAGGACAAAGCTCTTTGAAGTAGAATTGGGCCTTTTCTCCTTTTTTGTGCCTTAGAGCACATGTGATAGGATGCAGGTTGGGGGTTGACTCACACTCAGTTCTTTAATGTCTAAAATATATTTCACACACTAAAACTCTCTGTAGTTACTATCTATTCAGAGGTATTATATTTAATAAATCTTAATTATCTAAGGCTACTTGTAAATGACAAAATCACTGGTGAATTCAGAAGGGAAAGAAGTAGCAAAATTTTTGTTTGCTTTTATCCAAATAGAAGATTGACAGCCAGTTAAATGATGTATTTTTCTTCTTTTTTTAATAGCTATTTATTGTTTAAAAAAACCTACACTTTGTCTGAAGGAGATGAAATTCACTCAGTCATGTAACTTATATTATGTAGGTAGTTTTTCAGCTGAATATATTTTCACAAAGCTCATAGGAGTTAGTGCTACCTCTCAGAAAGGAAAAAGATAACTTGACTGCATGACCGTAAGAGAAGATACTTTAAAAAGTCAAAAAGGTAGTATTTTGAACAAAAAGATCTCTAAGAAAGCTAACAGTAGTCTGTATTTTTTAAGCTTGCTCTTACCTTAGGGTCACCTAAGAGACTGTTCCATGACATTTCTCATCACTCCCGATTTCTACATTTCTTCCTTGTATTCTCCTATTTTCCTCCCTGCTCATGCCCCAATATGCCAGATTATCTCCCTCCAAGAAGTTTCCCATGACTCCTCCACTTCCTTTCCAGGCTAGACAACACCGCCTGTGTTCGCACATTAGCTTCAGGCAGAGCTCAAGTCACACTACACCATGCAGGTCTGTTTCCTGCTCCCTCCATCACAGTAGATCATGAGCATTCTGAGGGCAGGGTGGAGTCTTATTGCTGGTGTTTGGATCCATTCAATTTACAAAATAAAATATTCAAACGAGAAATAAAGACATATGAAGACAAATTACCAACTGTCAAAATCAACTGAATTTCTAAGGGAAAGTCTGGATCCAATGGGCTTCAAATGTTTAGCTAGTGTTGTCCATGATAAATATTCATGGTTCCTGCCTTTGGGTTGGTATCTTATTTTTGTGGCTAAGAAGTCTGGGATGCCATGATCTGATGGCATCGTTCAGTGTTGTGGAACATAATCTGCCTTTAAGAAAATGTTGTCAGCTGTTTTTCCATTCCAAATTGAGTACATGTATAAATACAGAATATAAGTAGTTCCCTCTCTCTATCTCTCTCTCTATATATACATTTATATATGTGTGTGTATATATGTGTGTGTGTATATATATGCACACACTCATATATGTATTTATGCGAATGCAGACACTAGCTCAATACTTTACAAGTAAGTTACCAATTATAATTTCCTTTTAGGTATATTTCTGTGCTTAGAGAAATTCTTTTTAAAGAGTTAAGACCAAGAAGAAAATTTAGAGATCTAGAGAAGAAAAAAATTTAATAACTCAATGAAATTGTAGTTTAGAGTTGAATTTCTCTATTAATATTATGCTAGAAAATTTTTGTTCAAAATAATAGATTTTTTTTCTCAAAATCCCATCTGATTAAAAGCCAAATTCCATCCAAGAGTGAGAATGACCCAAAAACCTTAAAAAATATAACCACAATTGTCTTTCATATGTTATATAAGAATACCATAAAATAATTTTTATCTAGTTATTACAGACCTTGAATACTTCTTTACTTAATTAATATTTTGATAACTTCTGCATTAAAGAAACACCCATACTACTGTTCAGGTACTATTCACACAGTAATGTTCTATCAGTGTATAATTGTGCTTGAGGAAATCTACATAAGTTTACTTTAGCTTCTTTATTCTGCCTATAAATAAGCAGACACTGATGCAAAAGCTACTGTTCTCTGAACAAATTATGATGTAGTTGTTGTTAGTCAAAGGTTTCTTAATTATTACATTGAAAGAAAGCAAGATTTAGGATGGCTCAATGAACAAAAGCTTTGAGCATATGTTCAAGTATTACGCCACAAAGATCCGTCTTCTGGACAAACACTGATCTAACTGAAGAGAAAGGAAACGTTAAAGCACAACAGGAACTAGAAGCTTCCTACTTCAAATGGACTTCCTTCTGTAAATACACAGCATTGGTACCGAGTCAAGCTGAGAAAAGGCAAGGTGACAGTTTCAAAGTCCTATTATTGAGCTTTCACGCACTTGCCATTCAAGGAGTTCTAAAGGAATTTGCTCATCAACATGAGATAGAATATCAGAACTCTCAGGCACGGTTCATCCACTAAGGAAGAAAAGAAGCTGCCCTAATTATTGCAGCATGAATAAGGACACACAGTTTGCTGTATCTAAATGGAACTTTCATGACACGAGAAAAGCAGGTGCAACACAGGGAACACAGTGCCTGTGTTAGCATTTATAGATAATAGTAGAGAAACGCTGAATGGCATGGAGTCTTACCAATATGATTTCCATAGTATGGAATAACGTGTACAAGGTGGCATTAATTTTATATGAACGTGTTTGTAATGAATTACAGAGGGAAGTGAAATCAAGTACATTTAATAGTTTTCCTTCTCTTCCTCTGTCCATCACATTAAAAAACTATATCCAAGTTACAGGTAGCCCACTTGAGAGCCATTTACTCTGCTTTCAGATTAATTTAGCTTAGAAAATTAAATATTTAGATGGAAGAAATTTCTCTAAAATTCAAGATATTGTCCCTTTCTTTGCTTGTAGATATACAGCTAATTTTTTATAATATGGAAATAGAGTGTCATGAAAATTGTTACTGTTATGTTATTAATTTTTTTTTTTTTTTTTTTGCAGTACGCGGGCCTCTCACTGTTGTGGCCTCTCCCGTTGCAGAGCACAGGCTCTGGACGTGCAGGCCCAGCAGCCATGGCTCACGGGCCCAGCCGCTCCGCGGCATGTGGGATCTTCCCAGACCGGGACACGAACCCGCGTCCCCTTCATCAGCAGGCGGACCCCCAACCACTGCGCCCCCAGGGAAGCCCTGACATTATTAATTTAAACTTTATAGGCAAGATGATAACAACGAGGTCATGGACATACTTTGATTTGAAAGAAAACTAGAATGTAGACTTATAGACACTATCTTTCCCTTTAACATCAGATCAGATAATATAGACTACGCTGCATCCTAGAATGAACGGTTTTATAGACTCAACATTCTCTCTACCATTTTTCAGACAAAACCGTAATACAGCTGTACCACAGAAATATAAGTCCAAACTAACAAGCAAACAAAGATAATGGTTTGGATAATCACTTTCAGGCTTTAATACAGGGCTCCAGAAGACCAAGAGAGAGCTTGACGTTGAAAAAAATGACTGACTGATACAATCACCTAATTAAGAAAGCCTATGTCAGAGAGTTTGTAATATTAAATTGAAGAAATAGTTCCATCCAAAAAAAACAAAAACAAATTAGGTATAACCTGTCACTAGACCGTACTGAAGAGATAGATATAGGAGGAAAAAGCCACTTTTGATTTTTGTTTTAACAGACTTCATTTTTAGAACAGTTTTAGATTTACAGAAAAATAGAGAAGGTAGCACTGAATGTTTCCATATATCACTCTTTCCCTGCACACAGTTTCCCCCATGATGAACATATTGCTTTAGTGTTACATTTGTTACAATTAACAAGGCAATATCACTTATTATAACTAAAGTCCACAGTTTACATTAAGGCTTGATATTTGTGTTTTATAGGTCTGTGCATTTTCACAATATATAATGCCAGGTATCAACCATTAGAGTATCTTCAAAATTTCACCAAACTAAAAATCCCTTGTGTTCCGCCTATTCATCCCTCCCTCTCTCCCTCTAAGCCCCTGGCAACCACTGATCTTCCTACTGTCTCCATAGTTTTGCCTTTTCCAGAATGTCATACAGTTGGTATTACACAGTATGGAGCTGTTACAGATAGGCTTCTTTCACTTAGTAATATGCACTTACAGTTCCTCTATGTCTTTTGGTGGCTTCATAGCTTAGTTGTTTTCATCACTGAGTAGTATTTCACTGTATGCATGCAACATAGTTTGTTTTTCCATTCACCTATTTAAGAATATCTTACTTGTTTCCATGTTTTGACAATTATCAATAGAACTGCTATTAATTTCTGTGTAGGTTTCTGTGTGGACCGAAGTTTTCAACTAAATTTGATAAATAGCTAGGAGTATGATTGCTAAGTTGTATGGTAAGGGTATGACCACCAATGCCAAATATTATAAGTCTTTGTTCCTTCTTAAGTGAGACATTTCTGGAGTACAATATGATTGGTGTTTTTTGCAGGGCAGCAAGTGCATTACATATCTTTGCTCACGCCAAGTGTAAAAAAAACACAAAAAAACCCCCACCTGCTTTAGAAAGGGTTTTTATAACA
Source organism: Aethalodelphis obliquidens (assembly GCF_003676395.1). Lineage (NCBI taxonomy): Eukaryota > Metazoa > Chordata > Mammalia > Artiodactyla > Delphinidae > Aethalodelphis > Aethalodelphis obliquidens. The sequence goes on along the minus strand of NW_020837949.1, from coordinate 52,486,405 downwards.
AGGAACTGTCATCCTTTGAGAGAAAATATAAAGTTTAACTTTTAAGGAAAGAGAGTCACATCTCTCTAAGTAAGATGAAAGGATTCTATTTGTTAAAATTATGAGCAATACGGATATTATTGCTTTCTGGTATATTTCGAGTCTAGTTTCTTCTGAACTTCATTTATTTAAAGAGTAACACAGTAAATAAGATAAAGGAAGAGTGACAACTTGAAAGCGTTCACATTCCTATTTTGGCTGAACTGGCCCTAGAGTGAGACAGACAAATTAATTTTCTCTAGCTCTTCTTCTGGAAAAAAATCAATCTTTATCCACTTTAATAATGCAATTAAACTGAAATTAAAACTAGAAAGTTAAACGAGTGGATTCAAGAATTCTAAACTTTTCTGAAAAGATCTATTTTTTTCTTATAAGTGTCTCAACCACAAATATGTTGAGGTAGGTTTTCATATAATAGTATGGAAAATATTCAAGGAGAGGAATACATTTTAATACAGCAATTTAATTTCAAGGAATGTAGATGAAGGAAATAATCAGAATTGTACTCAAGGAAATAATCAGAACTGTACTCAAGATATATGTACAAAGATATCTATGGAAATGACACTCACAATACAGAAAAGATAGAAGATAACCAAATGATCAGGACCTTCAAGATGGCGGAGGAGTAAGATGTAGAGATAAACTTCCTCCCCACAAATACATCAGAAATACATCTACATGTGGAACAACTCCTACAGAACACCTACTGAACGCTGGCAGAAGACCTAAGACTTCCCAAAAGGCAAGAAACTCTCCACGTACCTGTGTAGGGCAAGAGAAAAAGAAAACACGAGACAAAAGAATAGGGACGGGACCTGCACCAGTGGGAGGGAGCTGTGAAGGAGGAAACGTTTCCACACACTGGAAGCCCCTGCACTGGTGGAGACAGCGGGTGGGCGGGGGAGAAGCTTCAGAGCCACAGAGGACAGCATAGCAACAGGGGTGCAGAGGGCAAAGCAGAGAGATTCCTGCACAGAGGATTGGTGCCGGCCAGCACTAACCAGGCCGAGAGGCTTGTCTGCTCACCCGCCAGGACTGGTGGGGGCTGGGAGCTGAGGCTCGGGCTTCGGTGGGATCTCAGGGAGAGGACTGGAGTTGGCGGTGTGAACACAGCCTGAACGGGTTAGTGCACCACGGCTAGCTGGGAGGGAGTCCGGGGAAAAGTCTGGAGCTGTCGAATAGGCAAGAGACTTTTTCTTGCCTCTTTGTTTCCTGGTGCGCTAGCAGTGGGGATTAACTGCACCACCTAAACGAGCTCCAGAGCTGGGCGCCAGCGTGGCTAACAGTGCGGACCCCAGAGATGGGCATGAGACGCTAAGGCTGCTGCTGCTGCCACCAAGAAGCCTGTGTGCAAGCACAGGTCACTATCCACACCACCCCTCCCGGGAGCCTGTGCAGCCTGCCACTGCCAAGGTCCCGTGACCCAGGGACAACTTCCCCGGGGAGAACTCACGGCGTGCCTCAGGCTGGTGCAACGTCACGCTGGCCTCTGCCGCTGCAGGCTCATCCCACATTCCATACACCGCCCCCCCGCGCCCCGCCGGGCTGAGTGAGCCAGAGCCCCCGAATCAGCTGTTACTTTAACCCCTTCCTCTCTGAGCAAAGAACAGATGCCCTCAGGCGAACTACATGCAGAGGTGGGGCCACATTCAAAGCTGAACCCCAGGAACTGTGTGAACAAAGAAGAGAAAGGGAAATCTCTCCCAGCAGCCTCAAGAGCAGTGGATTAAAGCTCCACAATCAACTTGATGTAGGCTACACCACTGGAATACCTGAATAGGCAACGAATCATCCCAACATTGAGGCGGTGGACTTTGGGAGCAACTGTAGACGTGGGGTTTGCTTTCTGCATCTAATTTGTTTCTGGTTTTATGTTTATCATAGTTTAGTATTTAGAGTTTATTCTCATTGGTAGATTTGTATATTGATTTGATTGCTCTCTTCCTCTTTTTTTTTAATATATATAGAGATATATAATTTTTTTTTCCTTTTTCTCTTTTTGTGAGTGTGTATGTGTATGCTTCTTTGTGTGATTTTGTCTGTAGAGCTTTGCTTTTACCATTTGTCCTACGGCTCTATCTGTCCATATTTTTTTTCTTTTTTTAACATAGTTTTTAGCGCTTGTTATCATTGGTGGATTTGTTTATTGGCTTGGTTGCTCTCTTTTTTCTTTTTTTTAATTACTTTAAAATTTTTTTAGTTTTAATAACTTTTTTATTTTAAAAACTTTACTTTATTATTTTTCTTTCTTTTTTTCTCCCTTTTCTTCTGAGCCGTGTGGCTGACAGGGTCTTGGTGCTCTGGCCAGTTTTCAGCCCTGTGCCTCTGAGGTGGGAGAGCCGAGTTTGGGACATTGGTCCATTAGAGACCTCCCGGCTCCATGTAATATCAAATGGCGAAAGCTCTCCCAGAGATATCCATCTCGACACTAACACCCAACTCCACTCAACGACCAGCAAGCTACACTGTTGGACACCCTATGCCAAACAACTAGCAAGACAGGAACACAACCCCACCCATTAGCAGAGAGGCTACCTAAAATCATAATAAGGTCACGAACACCTCAAAACACACAGCTGGACATGGTCCTGCCCACCAGAAAGACAAGATCCAGCCTCATCAACTGGAACACAGGTACCAGTCCCCTCCACCAGGAAGCCTACACAACCCACTGAACCAACCTCACCCACTGGGAGCAGAAACCAAAAACAACAGGAACTATGAACCTGCAGCCTGCAAAATGTAGACCCCAAACACAGTAAGTTAAGCAAAATGAGAAGACAGAGAAACATGCAGCAGGTGAAGGAGCAAGCTAAAACGCCACCAGACCAAAGAGATGAAGAGGAAAAAGGCAGTCTATGTGAAAAAGAATTCAAAGAAAAGATAGTAAAGATGATCCAAAATCTTGGACATACAATGGAGAAAATACAAGAAACATTTTAAAAGGACCAACAAGAACTAAAGAGCAAACAAACACTGATGAACAACACAATAAATGAAATTAAAAATTTTCTGGAAGAAATCAATAGCAGAACAACTGAGGCAGAAGCATGGATAAGTGACCTGGAAGATGGTATACTGCAAATAACTACTGCAGAGCAGAATAAAGAAATAAGAATGAAAAGCATTGAGGACAGTCTCAGAGACCTCGGGGACAACATTAAATGCACTAACATTCAAATTATAGGGGTCCTAGAAAAAGAAGAGAAAAAGAAAGGGACTGAGAAAATATTTGAAGAGATTATAGTTGAAAACTTCCCTAACATGGGAAAGGAAACAGTCAATGAAGTCCAGGAAGCACAGAGAGTCCCATACTGGATAAACCCAAGGAGAAACAGGCCAAGAAACATATTAATCAAACTATCAAAAATTAAATACAAAGAAAAAGTATTAAAAGCAGCAAGGGAAAAACAGCGAATAACATACAAGGGAAGAAACGCTGCAAGCCAGAAGGAAGTGGCAGCGCATATTTAAAGTGATGAAAGGGAAAAACCTACAACCAAGATTACTCTACCCAGCAAGGATCTAATTCAGATTCAAGGGAGAAATTAAAACCTTTACAGAGTAGCAAAAGCTAAGAGAATTCAGCACCACCAAACCAGCTTTACAACAAATGCTAAAGGAATTTCTCTAGGCTGGAAACACAAGAGAAGGAAAATACCAACAATAACAAACCCAACATAATTAAGAAAATGCTAAAAGGAACATACATATAGATAACTACCTTAAATGTAAATGGATTAAATGCTCCAACCAAAAAATATAGATTGGCTGAATGGATACAAAAACAAGACCTGTAAATATGCTGTCTAAAAGAGACCCACTTCAGACCTAGGGACAAATACAGACTGAAAGTGAGGGGATGGAAAAACATATTCCATGCAAATGGAAATCAAAAGAAAGCTGGGGCATCCCTGGTGGCGCAGTGGTTGAGAGTCCACCTGCCGATGCAGGGGACGCGGGTTCATGCCCTGATCTGGGAAGATCCCACATGCCGCGGAGCGGCTGGGCCGGTGAGCCATGGCTGCTGAGCCTGCGCATCCAGAGCCTGTGCTCCGCAACGAGAGAGGCCACAACAGTGGGAGGCCCACGTACCACCAAAAAAAAAAAAAAAAGAAAGCTGAAGTAGCAATTCTCATATCCCACAAAACAGACTTAAAAAAAAGACTATTACAAGAGGCAAACAAGGACATTACATAATGATCAAGGGATCAATCCAAGAAGAAGATATAACAATTGTAAATATTTATTCACCCAACACAGCAGTACCTCAATACATAAGGCAAATGCTAACAGCCATAAAAGGGGAAATCAGCAGTAACACAATCATAGTAGGGGACTTTAACACCCCACTTTCACCAATCGACAGATCATCTAAAATGAAAATAAATAAGGAAACATAAGCTTTCAATGATACATTAAACAAGATGGACTTAATTGATATTTATAGGACTTTCCATCCAAAATCAACAGAATACAATTTCTTCTCAAGTTCTCATGGAACATTCTCCAGGATAGATCATATCCTGGGTCACAATTCAAGCCTTGGCAAATTTAAGAAAATTGAAATCGGTTCAAGTAACTTTTCTGACCACAACACTATGAGACTAGATATCAATAACAGGAAAAAATCTGCGAAAAATACAAAAAAATGCAGTTTGAACAATATGGTACTAAATAACCAAGAGATCACTGAAGAAATCAAAGAGGAAATCAAAAAATACCTAATAACAAATGACAATGAAAACATGATGACCCAAAACCTATGGGATGCAGAAAAAGCAGTTCTAAGAGGGAAGTTTATAGCAATACAATCCTACCTCTAGAAACAAGAAACATCTCAAATAAACAACCTAACCTTACAACTAAAGCAATTAGAGAAAGAAGAAAAAAATAACCCAAAAGTTAGCAGAAAGAAAGAAATCACAAAGATCAGATCAGAAATGAAGGAAACAATAGCAAAGATAAATAAAACTAAAAGCTGGTTCTTTGAGAAGATAAACAAAATTGGTAAACCATTAGCCAGACTCACCAAGAAAAAAAGGGAAAACACTACAATCAATAGAATTAGAAATGAAAACAAGAAGTAACAACTGACACTGCAGAAATAAAACGGAACATGAGAGATTACTACAAGCAACTATATGCCAATAATATGGACAACCTGGAAGAAATGGACAAATTCTTAGAAAGGCACAAACTTCCAAGACTGACCCATGAAAAAATAGAAAATATAAACAGACAAATCACACGCTCTGAAATTGAGACTGTGATGAAAAAGTTTCCAACAAACAAAAACATAGGACCAGATGGCTTCACAGGCAAATTCTATCAAACATTTAGAGAAGAGATAAGACCTATCATTGTAAAACTCTTCCAAACTATAGCAGAGTGAGGAACACTCCCAAACTCATTCTACGAGGCCACCATCAACCTGATACCAAAACCAGACAAAGAGGTCACAAAGAAAGAAAACTACAGACTGATATCACCGATGGACACAGAAGCCGAAATCCTCAACAAAATACCAGCAAACAGAACCCAACAACACGTTAAAAAGATCATACACCATGATCAAGTGGGGTTTATCCCAGGAATGCAAGGATTTTTCAATATATGCAAATCAATCAATGTGATAAACCATATTAACAAATTGAAGAAGAAAAACCATATGATCATCCCAAAGGATGCAGAAAAAGCTTTCCACAAAATTCAACACCCATTTATGATAAAAACTCACCAGAAAGTAGGCAGAGACGGAACTTACTTCAACATAATAAAGGCCATATATAAAAAACCCACAGCCAATATCATTCTTAATTGTGAAAAAGTGAAACGTTTCCACTAAGATCAGGAAAAAGACAAGGTTGCCCACTCTCACCACTATTATTCAACATAGTTTTGGAAGTTTTAGCTATAGCAATCAGAGAAGAAAAAGAAATAAAAGGAATCCAAATCGGAAAAGAAGAAGTAAAGCTCTCACTGTTTGCAGGTGACATGATACTATATGTAGAGAATCCTAAAGATGCTACCAGAAAACTACTAGAGCTAATCAATGAATTCGGTAAAGTAACAGGATACAAAATTAATGCACAGAAATCTCTGGCATTCCTATACACTAATGATGAAAAATCTGAAAGTGAAATTAAGAAAACACTTCCATTTACCACTGCAACAAAAAGAATAAAATATCTAGGAATAAACCTACCTAAGGAGACAAAAGACCTGTATGCAGAAAATTATAAGGCACTGATGAAAGAAATTAAAGATGATACAAATAGATGGAGAGATATACCATGTTCTTGGATTGAAAGAATCAACATTGTGAAAATGACTATACTACCCAAAGCAATATACAGATTCAGTGCAAACCATATCAAACTACGAATGGCATGTATCACAGAACTAGAACAAAAATATTTCACATTTTGTATGGAAATAAAAAGACCCCGAATAGCCAAAGCACCTTGAGAAAGTAAAACAGAGCTGGACGAATCAGGCTCCCTGACTTCAGACTATACTTCAAAGCTACAGTAATCAAGACTGCATGGTACTGGCATAAATACAGAAATATAAATCAATGGAACAGGATAGAAAGCTCAGATATAAACCCATACACATATGGTCACCTTATCTTTGAAAAAGGAGGAAAGAATATACAATGGAGAAAAGACGGCCTCTTCAATAAGTGATGCTTGGAAAACTGGACAGCTACAGGTAAAAGAATGAAATTAGAACACTCCCTAACACCATACACAAAAATAAACTCAAAATGGATTAAAGACCTAAATGTATGGCCAGACACTATCAAACTCTTAGAGGAAAACATAGGCAGAACACTCTATAACAGCAAGATCCTTTTTGACCGACCTCCTAGAGAAATGGAAATAAAAACAAAATAAACAAATGGGACCTAACGAAGCTTAAAAGCTTTTACACAGTGAAGGAAACCATAAAGAAGACGAAAAGAGAACCCTCAGAAAGGGAGAAAATATTTGCAAATGAAGCAACTGACAAAGGATTAATCTCCAGAACTTACAAGCAGCTCATGCAGCCCAATATCAAAAAAAAAAAACCAAACAAGCCAATGCAAAAATGGGCAGAAGACCTAAATAGACATTTCTCAAAAGAAGATAAACTGATTGCTCACAAACACATGAAAGGATGCTCAACATCACTAATCATTAGAGAAATGCAACTCAAAACTACTATGAGGTATCACCTCACACCAGTCAGAATGGCCATCATAAAAAAATCTATGAACAATGAATGCTGGAGAGTGTGTGGAGGAAAGGGAACCCTCTTGCATGGTTAGTGGGAGTGTAAATTGATACAGCCACTGTGGAGAACAGTATGGTGGCTCCTTACAAAACTAAAAATAGAACTACCATACGACCCAGCAATCCCACTACTGGGCATATACACTGAGAAAACCATAATTCAAAAGGAGGCATGTACCACAAGTTCATTGCAGCTCTATTTAGAATAGCCAGGACATGCAAGCAACCTAAGTGTCCATCGACAGATGAATGGATAAAGCAGATGTGGCACATATATACAATGGAATATTACTCAGCCATAAAAAGAAACGAAATTGAGTTATTTGTAGTGCGTTGGATGGACCTAGAGAGTGTCATACAGAGTGACGTAAGTCAGAAAGATAAAAATAAATACCATATGCTGACACGTATATATGGAGTCTTAAAAAAAAACAACCAAAATGTTTCTGAAGAACTTAGGGGCAGGACAGGAATAGGGACACATAGAAAATGGACTTCAGGACACAGGGATAGGGAAGAGTAAGCTTGGATGAAGTGAGAAAATGGCATGGACTGATATATACTACCAAATATAAAGTAGAAGCTAGTGGGAAGCAGCCGCATAGCACAGGGAGATAATCTGAGTGCTTTGTGACCACCTAGAGGGGTGGGATAGGGAGGGTGGGAGGGAGACGCAAGAGGGGGGAGATATGCAGATATATGTATATGTATAGTTGATTCAGTTTGTTTTAAAGCAGAAACTAACACACCACTGTAAAACAATTATACTCTAATAAAGATGTTAAAGAAAAATTTATAAACAATAAATGCTGGAGAGGGTGTGGAGAAAACGGAACTCTCTTGCTCTGTTGGTGGGAATGTAAATTGATACAGCCACTATGGAGAACAGTATGGAGGTTCCTTAAAAAACTAAAAATAGAACTACCATATGACACAGCAATCCCACTACTGGGCATATACCCTGAGAAAACCATAATTCAAAAAGAGTCATGTACCACAATATTCATTGCAGCTGTATTTACACTAGCCAGGACATGGAAGCAACCTAAGTGTCCATCAACAGATGAATGGATAAAAAAGATGTGGCACATATATACAATGGAATATTACTCAGCCATAAAAAGAAACGAAATTGATCTATTTGTACTGCATTGGATGCACCTAGAGTCTGTCATACAGAGTGAAGTAAGTCAGAAAGAGAAAAACAAATACCATATGCTAACACATATATATGGAATCTAAAAAAAAAAAAAAAAAATTGGTTCTGAAGAACCTAGGGGCAGGACAGGAATAGGGACAGAGACATAGAGAATGGACTTGAGGACATGAGGAGGGGGAAGGGTAAGCTGGGACAAAGCGAGAGAGTGGCATGGACATATATACACTAACAAATGTAAAATAGATAGCTGTTGGGGGCAGCCGCATGGCACAGGGAGATTAGCTCGGTGCTTTGTGACTACCTAGAGGGGTGGGATCGGGAGGATGGGAGGGAGAAGTAAGGGGGAGGAGGTATGGGGATATGTGTATACATATAGCTGATTCACTTTGTTATAAAGCAGAAACTAATGCACCATTGTGGGGCAATTGTACTCCAAGAAAGATGTTAAAAACAAACAAACAAACACCCAAGGTCATCAGAAAAAAGAAAAATGTAAACTATGGTGAACCACAGGCAATTCCAAAGAGACAAAGGGAAGGTCAGTTCTTACTAGTGATTAGGAGAAAACTGAGGAGGGTTGTTTGAATAAAATTTATTGGAGAAGAATGGAAAAAAAAAAAAAAAAACCAAATGGTCAATAATAAGGGACTGGTGATTTAAAATGTTTTATATCCATATGACAAAATATTACACAGTCATTAAAAATCATGCTGTAGTATAGCATGTATTTACATAAGGATGGAATGAAAATTATTGCTCATTGTCTTTGGGGAAGGTGGACAGACTTTTTATTTTTGAGGGTGAGGCCCCCACTGTCCCAAGAGAGTGTAAAAAGACTCTTGCAATTCCATGATCTGGAACTTGTCCAAAAATCACACTCATCCTATGGGATAACCAGGCTCTAATAAGCAACATTTATTCAGCATTTAATTATCAGGCACTTCCTCTGTGCTAGACTCATCTAAACAAGGGAACCACAGAGGTGAGTAAAACAAACTCCCTATTTACATGGAGCTTAAATTCTAATGTGAGAACAAGTGGGCGACAGTGGGTGAGAATCAAGACAGGCAATAAATTCATAAGTCACAAGGCAATCTTAAACAATGTGTGCTATTAAAAAAATGGGATCCATAAGTTTGTCTTCCTTGTCTGTGAGTCTATTTCTGTTTTGTAAATAAGTTCATTTGTATCATTTTCTTAGATTCCACACATGATATATAATATTTGTCTTTGTCTGACTTCATTTAATATAATAATCTCTAGTTCCATTCATGTTGTGACATACAGCAGTATTTCATTCTTATTAATGGCTGAGTTTTATATATATATATATATATATATATATATATA